>NC_135534.1:206749155-207019155 GCF_045843805.1 Urocitellus parryii
CAGCCCCTTTCCCTGGTTCCTTTGTGTCTCCAGAGCTTTTTTTGGCAGGTGTTGTTTACATAGAGTCCCAGCTTAAAGAACAGCTCTGTTCCAGGCAGGACGGAAAACACAGGCCTGTCTGGGAGGGGCCGCACTCCTGCCCGGCTGACCTGTCGGGCTGAAGGGCCCAGTGTTTGGAGAGTGCTGGGGAGAACAGAACCTATATAGACTGTGAGTTTTTTTTTTCCTTGATAAAAAAACAAATTACAAAAATACATAGATTCTTTTACTTAAGAAGAAGAAAGTGGGCTGGGGCGCAGCTGAGTTTTAGAGCACTTGCCTACCATCCTCAGCACCACACACCGAGAGAGAGGGACACGCAAGTGTAGGCAGAGAGGGGAGAGCTCGTCCTTGGTCTCCCAGGCAGCAGCCACTGTTTACAGCTGTGTTTATTCCTCTAGACTTTGGTACACATGCAAATATGGGCTCCAGGAAGGTTTTGTAAAAGACAAAAATGGGGCTGTTACTATTCTTATATGGCAACTTGCATTTTCAAACATCAGCATGAACATTTTCTACATGAATGTAAACAGATCTACCATACCGCTAATGTTTTAAAAATAATGTTTATTAGGTTTAAAAAATGTACAAGTGTGTAAAGAAGAAAACAAAACTAGCTAGCTCATAATCCCATGGCCCAAGTAACTTAAAAAAAAAAAAAAAGAGAGAGAGAGGAAAAAGTAGTAGTAGTCGTCGCAGTAGTAGTTAGAAGTTTGAGGTATAAAGGTTCTTCCTCAGTCCCTCTAAAAGAAGGGACATTGAAAAGTTTGTTGTGATTCTTCCGGGTGCGGGGCGGGGGGGACCCAAGACATAGTACAGTGGCACCCACCTGCCATCCTAGCTACTCAGGAGGCTGAGGCAGGAGGATGGCATGTTCAAGGCCAGCCTAGGCAACTTGGCAAGACCCTGTCTCAAAATGAAAAGGGCTGGGGACGTGGCTCAGTGGTGGAGTGCCCTGGGTTCAATCCCCAGAACCAACAAACATCACAAAGTCGTGATCAGGGTGTGCATGTTTGTGTTCTGGAAGCTGCTGCCCTTTCACTTGATGTGACACCCTGTCCTGTTCTGTGACAGCATATGTAGATGGATGACGTCATCTGTTCTAGCCACTGCAGTTGACTCTGGTAGATTAGATTCTACCTGCCTCCTGGTGGTGGGCATTTCGCCTACTTTAAATTTTGGGATGTTACAATTTTGGTAAAATCGTGTCAACTTTCTCTTCAAAAACATGCAGTTTGGGGGCTGGGGGCTGTAACACAAGCACAGGTGAGGCACTGGGTTGAATCTTCAGCACTACACTTTAAAAAGTAAGTAATAAATCGGTTATAAAAATATATTTTAAAAAACATAGTTTGTATAAAGTGGCCGGTGAGTGTGCTTCTGCAGCGTGACCTCTGGCACTTCAATAAGTGCATTTTGATAAGAAATCTGCTAACTTCCTCAAAAAACTTTGAATCCATTTATACACCGTAGTGAGGTGGGTGAGGTGAGCATATTTTTCTAAGTGAATAGCCTTTCTGGGTCCTCTTGGGTGTGTAAGGTTTACATTGTCATCCGTTTGGTCTGGTGCATCAGAAGTGGCTGCTCCTGTTGGGCACGGTGGTCCATGCCTGTAATCCCAGCAACTTGAGAAGCTGAGGCAGGGGGATCGCAAGTTTGAGGCCAGCCTCAGCATATTAGTGAAGCCCTGGCAACTTAGTGAGACCCTGTCTCAAATAAAAAGAAATGGCAGCTCTGGTTGCTGGAGTCTGCAGCATGGCTGTGGATGACCGAAGAAGGGCTGCTCTGGGCATCCTGAGGACTAGGAGATAGGAGGGGAGATGCAGGTGGCCAGGTCCATGCGTGGTTTGGGGTATCAGTTAAAATGAGGGTCCTGGCACAGATGTTGTCTTGCATCCTTTATACACGAGGGCCTGGTGAGTAAGAGTCAGATATGGCCTTCTTTCAGAAGATGGGCTTCTTTGTCCACGGACGATCCCTGAGGCCCAGGTTTGGTGGTGTTTGGTGACAGTAGCTGTGCAGATTTGCTCAGTTCCCTGCTCAACCACTTGGCCTCTGAGCTCTGGCTTGCAGGGAGATTACACCTAGTGGATGAAGTGAACGGAATAGAACTCCCGGAAATAAATGCCTGGGTGGTATTCATCAGTGGAGGCTGGAGGTTTCAGGCCCTGACCAGGAGTGCCCGAGGACATCATTTGGAACCATACTGCTCTGGTGCTGGAACTAAGGGGGAGTCCACTGGGAGAAAGGAAGGCCATGCCTCTGTTTGCTCTCCCTCCTGATGGAGAGCAGCTTTCTTGCACAGGGTGCACAAGGAGGCACCCTTCCTTGGAAGGCCACTTTGGGGTCAGCCGCCTTCAGGTTCAGGTTTTACCTGAGAGACCTGGGGCCAGCTATTGAATTTTTTGAATCTCTGTTCTCTTTGTTTGCAAAATGCAATGTAACACCTTCATAGAACTAGGGAGAGGGTCATGGCTCAGGTGTTTATAAGGTACCTGGCAGGAGGCAAGGTGCTCTCAGTAGACCGTGGCTATTAATGGTTCCTGGACTCAGTACTCAGGAGGGCTTGGGGACTTGGAGTAGGCAGGCTGATGCACCTGGGGCTCATTTGTTTATTGGGTGTTAGGGTTTCTAATTGTGTGCTAAGCTCTGTGCTGCATGCTGAAGGTTAGGCCCACATCTAGTGGCCAGGCCCCTACCTCTAGGAGCTCAGGCACCTTAACCAACAAGGGCTGCCCTGTGGGGCGGGTGCATGGGAATTCTCACTGCCACCCACCTGAGAAGCACCACGACAGGCCCTTTACCAGCCAACGAGGGCATTTGATCATTGGTTTTTGCCTCATGCAGAGTCTTCTGTTTTGGGAATTTCCTGGAAGGAATGAAGGCATGTATATATTAAGGAGGCTCTGCAGCTGACCTCTCCACAGCCTCGATGTGGTCTTGGGCGGACAGGAGTGTCCCTTCCCGCCACTCTGCCTGCCTGCAGTGGGGCTTGAACAAATAAGCTCTCACTCACTCCCTAGAGACTCCTTATCTGCTGCCCAGGGGGATGGAACCTGTCTCATGGCATGACTGGGGGACTGACACACCACCCAGGATGCATTTAGCACAGTGTGGGGAACCTGGCCAATCAGGAAAGGCGGACGGTTGATTCTGCGTTGCTTGGTTTATTGAAACCTCAAAAATAATGCAACAGTAACATTACAAGCTTGTTACAAAAAAAAAAAAATCCAAATACTCCACAGGGTACAAGATAGAAAATGAAAGTCATTTCTTTCTTCCTGCTATTCCTGTTTAATATCAAGAGATGACTGCTCTCTGGACAACCTGTGGATTCCAGACCTGCAGGGACAGTGGGGGGGTGTGTGAATCCTCAGGCAGGTGTGCATCTCTCAAAGCTCTGGGTGAATTTCTTCCAATTCTCCCGCATTATCACTTAGCCCTTTGTTTAGCCCTTTCCTTGAAGGGGATTGAGGGCCATTGTCCCTCTCTGCAGAACCCAGATGAGTGATAGCATTGTGTCTAGTAATCCAGGTGGCACAGGGTAGAGTTAACTAACTAGTATTGCCCTCCAGGGGTCTTGAGGCTCACCAATGGGTGTTGACATGAGAGGTTGGGGTTTGACCAGGTGGGCAGTGTGCCCTGTGAAGTGGACTTGTTGGGATAAGGGGGCACAGTGTGTTGAGTTTTTAGGAAGGTAGGGAGGCGGTGGGGTGGGTGGGGGTGAGGTGAGGTAAAGTCGTGGGGGTTGGGTGTGAAGGGCGAGTGGCTGAGGCTAGTGTGCTGGTGGGCAGACTGGGCTCCCCTCTGCCTTGCTGCGCTCAGCCTGGCGCGCACCTGTGAGTCTGGGGAGGGCTTGGCACTTGTTTCTGGGTTTGCCCTCTGACCTGGTCTTGTCTGATAGGTGGCCCAGGGACTGTCATTGTCCGGGGTTCTCTCTCGGGTCTGGGGCTTGGAGAGGAAACAGATGCAGGTTCCTGGGTGGATTCCTTTGGGTTTTGCTGGAGACTCCCAGCCCAGCCCTTTGGCCCCTTCTCTGATTTATTTGCTTTCTTGAAGATAGCAGGGATTTGCAGGGGCCTGTTGTTGATGAACCTTCTCTATGTTCCCCCACCCCCAGGCCTATGGCTCTGAGCTGGGTGTGGTTGAGGGACAGGGTGCAGTGTGACCTCAGCGTCCCTTCTACTCTGGGCCTCCCTGGCTGAGGTCGAGGCTGCTGTGTGTGGCCCTGAGGGCTCTTCAGCTGGCCGACTGGGGTGGCTTTTTGCAGCCTCCCTGGGGCTTCTGATGACAGCCACCCCGTCTGCATCTGCCTCGTCCAGCAGAGCTATGGGGTGGAGGAGATGGGGTTTTTCGTGGGCTGTGTCTGGGTCCTGGGCATCCGCTGCTGAAGGGCATCTGGCCCTAGGAATTTCCCCAGTGCAAGGTCTGGGGCTCTTGGGTCTCTCTGGGCCGGTTGCAGCTCTCAGCTCCTCACCTTCCTGCCTTTCAGTTTCATGGACACAAATTAAAACTGTGGTTCATAGAAAAGCTGGCGGGTGCAGAGATGCTGGCCCGAGCGGGAAGTGGTGCGTTCCAAGTGTCAGTGTAGTGTAGTTGCCACAGTGTGCAGCTGGGAACAATCCCCGTGTCTGTGCAGGGTGGTGGGTGTGTGGTGGGACGCTGCATCGGCATTCTAAAGAATGAGTGGCTCGTTCTTCCTGCCTTACTTAGAAGGCTGTCTAAGGATGCTAAGAAGGACCAGGTGGCTGTGTTTGAAGAGTAAAAATTGGAGCCAGGACTGGTGGTGTAGCTCAGGTGTGAACCGCTTGCTCAGCCAGCTGGTGGGAGGCTGTGGGTTTGATCCCCAGTGCTGTGGAAAAAAAAAAAATTGAAGCCATCACTCTGCTGATAGGCTTGAGGCCCAGGGATGTTAACAGTGGTTTCTTTTTGAGTTGGGCTGATTTATTTAGTATCAGTTGAATTTGCTTTAGTGAGTGTGTATCAGTAACATGCGTTAGTTATGAAGATGACTCATTACAAGGTCACTCGTGTTCATTTAAGGAGAGAGGTGCATGTGGCATTGGGCAAGGCCTGCTGGGCCCAGGTGCCTGTTGGCTCCTGTGGGCACAGGTCTGGGCTGCAGGGAGGCAGGAGTGGGGCACAGCGCTTGCTTCCAGGCTTCTCGTTCCCCTTGGCCCTGTCTGTCCAGAGCGTCCAGCTCCTGGTACAGGGGCCCTGACGGGTCTGTGAAGCCAGCCAGGTCAGTCATCTGCTCTGTTTACGTGTCAGGGCCCTCGAAGCTGCTTGTTGATCTGGTTAGAAGGAACAATCCGATACGAATGCCGTCTCCAGCGTCTGTTCTAAATCAGATTTTACAATAAAGAATATAGATCTTGGTGGTGTTTGCACAGTGCTTCTCGCTTGCTAATTCACCATTATTTGGAGGTGGAAAGGGAAGGAGAAGCTGCAGTAGAGCTGTGGGTTTGATGTCTTTCTTGCCAGATCCTTGTTAAATTTTGTTTTGGAGCGGAGAGCCTTTGTGTAGCACACCACCCGGCTGTTCCTCCCTAAGCTGTATATTGAAAATTGAAATTGAACTCACTGCCCCCTACCCCCTTGCTAAAATTGACGGCTTATTAAATAGTGGGAGTCGGGTAGCTCGGTGGCTCTGGAGACTGCAGAGGGATTCTAGCCAAAGTCAACTGAGGGCTTCCTTCATCCCAGGGCTGCTTGAGGGCTGGGAGCAGGGCTCGAGACAGGCCCTGTGGGTGAGGAGCCCTGGGCCGGTGCAGCCTCTGGGGTGGGAGGCTATGGAAGATGACAGTGTAGCTTGGGCCCCAGCCAGACCAGGTGGGGCCTCTCCCGCAGGGCCTGGGGATGCCGTGGGCAGTTGAGACCATTCCCAGGGGCCTGCTGCATAGACTTCCATGAGTGTCTTGCTCCCCACAAATGCCTAGCACTTTCTGAGTAGATCTGATGTTGGAGTGTGAAGTGACCTGGGTTTAAGTTCAAGTTTGTAAACTCCAACTCTGGGCCAGTTGTGACTCTGGGCCAGTCCCTTAACCTTCCTGAGCCTTGGTGTCTTGTGTGTAAACTGGGAGTGCTAAAGCATTCCTCTCAGCGCTTTATCTGTTTTAAGTCTTGAGTCAGAGAACTCCTATTTTATAAATTCAGTTTATTCAAGTGTAGTCATTTAAATTCATCCGGTGGTTTGGTTTTGTTTCACTGCCTCTGCTTTCTTTCACATCCGATTTTGTCTTTTTTACTGATTTCTTAAGGTTGTATGCTTGATATAGTTTCATCCTTTTTTTTGGTTATTGATAGATCTTTATTTTATTTATTTATATGCAGTGCCAAGAATCAAACCCAGTGCCTCACACATGCCAGGCAAGTGCTCTACTGCTGAGCCACAGCCTCAGCCCCAATTTCATTCTTGTCTGTGAAAAAGTTTAAAGTTTTTATGTTGTCGTCTTTCTTTCTTTCATTCTGGTACTGGAGTTTGAACCCAGCGGGGGTTAACCACTGAACCACATCCCTAGCCCCTTCTTATTTTCTATTTCAAGAGTTGCTGAGGCTGCCTGGAACTTGCCATCCTCCTGCCTCAGCCTCCTGAGTGGCTGGGATCACAGTTGTGCTATGGTTGAATATGTCTACAGAGCTACCTTGGTCAGATGATATCTGTGTTGAGCAAGCTTGATGTACCACGCCGTAGAGATTTTCTTTTTTCCTGATTTTTTTTTAAGTTTTAAAATTGCTGTGTGTGTGTGTGTGTGTGTGTTCACGTTAGTTATAATTCCATTTTGGTTTATCTCTCTGACCCTTATAAACCACTCTCCATGTTCTGCTTCTTACTCTTAACGTCTGGTTTCTTTATTCAACATTATATTTGTGAATTCATTCATTTAACTCCCCACTTCAGCCCCCCATGCTGGGGATGGAACCACACTGAGCCACATCCTCAGCCCCTTCCTCCCTGTAGGTCTGTGTGTTTATTTGTTTTTATTGTGGAATAGTATTCCATTATGTAAATACAGTATTTGTCCATTATAGTGGTGATAGACTTTTAGCTGATTTCCATTTAGCTTTCCCAAACTGTGGGGGTGTGGCTCAGTGGCAGAGTGTTTGCCTAGCATGTGTGAGGCCCTGGGTTTCATTCTCAGCATTGGAAAAAAAAGTTGCTAAACCAAATAATGCTGCTGTTGGCACTCTCTGCCCGTCCTGGATGCCTGCGTGTGTGGGTTCTGCTGGGTGCCTACCTAGGGGTGGAGTTGCTGGTTACCAGTGGGCATACACAGCATTCGTAGATGGCTACCCGTCCCCAGTGATTGCCCGACTGGCATGCCTACCTGCGGTGCATGAGAGTTGTGCTCCACATACTCACCAACATTTGGCATTGTAAAGATGTCACTTGTCCCCATATTGATCTCGGATACGTGTAATTCCAGTCAAAATCCCAGCAGGCTTTCCTTTTCTTTTTGTTGTTTTGTTTGGAAATTGACAAACTGATTCTGAAATTCATATGAAAATGCAAAGGGCCCAAAATAATCAGCATTCCTAAAGCAGATCAGAGCTGAAGGAGGCTCCTGTCTAGAGCTACAGTGATCAGGCAGTGCAATACCAGCGGAGGACAGACGCAGACGGACAGGCCGATGGAGAGGGGCCGTCTTTTATGCAGACGGCACGTAAAGGAGTACTTGATTAGTGTCAGAGGTGCCATCTTTTGAAAAGATGGCCCTTTCAGAAAATGTGAATTGGGCATATTGAATTCTGTTGTGGCTAGGATGTGAGGTGTGGCCCAAGAGCTCCTGGAGTGCCGAGGTGTCCAGAGGTCCAACTAGTGGATCGCGAGAGCCGTGACCGCATCAGTGGTGATTGTGGCAGGCTTGGCGGAGGAGGTGGGTCGCTGGGGGCTGCCTGCAAGGGTGCACGTTCCCTGTGGCTCCTGCCCTGTCTTCCCAGCCACAGTGAGCTGAGCAGCGTGCCTCTCCTGCACCTAGTGTCTGCCGTGAAGCCCGGCCTCTCCCTCAGCATGCAGCAGTGGGGCTGGCAGCCACAGGCCCAGCCTCTGAAACCACGAGCCTGGATTCACTCTTTCCTCCTCTAAGTCATTTTTGTCAGGTATTTTGGTCTTAACAATGAAAAGTTGATTAACAGATTCTCTATACGGGAAAAAAGAAATCTACTGCAAATCATATCCAAAAATCAGTTTTAGACAGATCATACATCTAAATATGAAAGATAAAGAGCTTCTAGAAGAAAACATAGTATATCTTTGTGATTGTAGAGAAAGCAAAAATTGTTAAATAGGACACAGAAAATGCTAACAAATAGAAAAAAAGTGGATGAATTTATACACTTGTACCTTTTACTTCTTAAAGTGTGCCAATAAAATGCACCAAATACTGCTTTCTAATTGCCTGGGTACCGTGGTTAATCTGCCTGATGTATTTCCCTGCTCAGCTTTCTATTACTATAACAAATGCCTGAGATAAGTTATAAAGAGAAAAGGTCTCTTTTGGCTCACAGTTTAGAAGTTTCAGTCTGTGCTGGGTTGGCTCTGTTGCTTTTAGTCCATCAGGGTGGGAATGTACAATGGAGTGACCCACTCACCTCACCACCAGCTGAGGAAGAGATGCCCACGGTTCCTTTTGAGGCACACCTGAAGATTTAAAGTCTTCCTACAGGCTCCACCTCTCAAAGGCCCACCACCTCCTAATAGTGCATGCTGGGGTCCGAGCCTGGGGACACCTGGGCCTTTGTGGAACATTCCTGATCCAAGTGACAGCTCCCTGTGCTGCTCTTCTTGGGACTGGCATTCTCTTGACTGTAGCACAGCTGCTGTCATGGGCCTCTGTTGGTGGCTATTCTGGGACTTGTCTTTCTCTCTCCATGTTGGATCCTTAGTTCCTGGATCCTGTGGGTCGGTTGGACATTCTGGGCATCCAACAGCAGGAATGACTGGAAACACTCAGGGTTTTCTTGGTTTGAGTAAGTGGAAGTCCAGAGAGGGCAGTCTGGGACTGCCCGGTCAGACAGTTCTGTCGTGAGGGACTCATATCTTACTTATCTGGAATGGCCAGGTTCTGTTGTGACCCAGGGACTAGCAAGGGGGACAGGCTTCTCATAGGCCAGGCTCCACTGCTCCGTAGTGGGTGTGGGTCAGCCTTTTCAGGCACTTGGGCTGCTGGGGACGGGCAAGGCGGCAGGGAGAGCTGCTGCTGGTGGGCAGGCAGGAATGGCCTCAGTGACGTGACACTGCTTTCCGCTCTTTTGCTCTCTCTTTGGTGCTAGGGGCTGAACCCAAGTGTACTCTACCACGGAGCCACATCCCAGTCCTTTGTATATTTTGAGACAATCATAAGTTGACCAGGCAGGCCTCGAACTTGCGATCCTCCTGCCCCAGCCTCAGGCGCTGGAATCACTGTGCCTAGCTGCTGTCGTTTTATTAGAGTACAGATCTCGACAAGTTTCTGAGAAGGTAGGTGCTCCAAGTCCTCGTGTGAGTCTGAAAAGCCTTCTGCCCCACACTTGGCTGGGTTGGCTGAGTATGGGTGCTAGACTCGGTCTTTGTCCCTGGAGGTGATGATGTTGTGAAGTCAGTGCTGTTGGGATTGCTCAGTGCTACTCCTTCCATCCTGGGGCCTTCTTTGATGGGGAGGGGAAAGGATTATGCCTTCTAGAAGCTTTTGGGTTCTTTTCTTTGTGAGCCTTGCATTCTTTTTTTTTTTTTTTTTGTGCTGGGGATTAAATTTAGAGGCACTCAACCACTGAGTCCCACCCCCTGCCCTATTTTGTATTTTTAGAGACAGGGTCTCACTGAGTTGCTTAGCACCTCGCTTTTGCTGAGGCTGGCTTTGAACTCGTGATCCTCCTGCCTCAGTTTCCCGAGTCACTGGGATTACAGGTGTGCGCCACAGTGCCTGGCGGATTATTGGACTTTTAAATTCTAGAATAAATTTACAGAAAAATTGGAGGCCTCGTGCCCCGCACTCCCAGTTTCTCCCCTGTGTAATCATGTGACATGGGTACGTATGTCCTCATGGCGAGTGGACCAGCATCATGCACTGTTACTAACTGAAGTCTTCGCTGTTTCAGACTCACTTAGTTGTCACTGGAGTCACCCTCCTGTTCTGGGAGCCCACACTTCATTTAGTCATCATGTCCCCTGACTTTGCTCTTGGCTCTGTCAACTGATTCCTCTTGTGCTTGAGGCAGTGTTGGGCAGGCCCTGTGTAGAAGGTCCTCCGATTAGGATCTGCCTGACTCTTGATGGTCAGTCTGAGGTTCATGGAGTTTCCACAGTCATAGTCGACTCTTCCTGGGCTTTCTCTTGTTTTGAGCATTTATGCTGCAGGAGGGCAGTGTGTCATTTCTGAGGATATTTATTGCCTGTTATATGTCTTTTGGGTTTGGTTCCCGGCTGTCTCTTTCCTCTCTGCTGGGCCCTGCCAGTGAGTTGGCGTCTGGTCGTGCATGTGGTCTGGGGCACAGCAGCTGACTGGAGGCAGCAGGAGCTCTTCAGTGTCAGGTTGCCCGTAGTTTTCTTCCTCCGGCAGCTTTTCAGGAGCAGACTCCAGCCTTTGCAAGCTGCGGAGCCCCCACCAAGGCCGCCACCCCTGGCTCCTCTGGCTCTCTCTTGGCTTCCTTCTTGAGCCCTGTCCCCATCTCGCCCCCTGTGCCCTCGGGACTCCTCTTGTTCAAACCAGTGGTGGGGCACGAGGAGGGCTCAGCCCTCCCACCTGCTGCCTCTTCCTCCTCCCAGGCTGGAGGCCCTTCCAGCTCGGTAGCTGCCCTCCCGCTGCCCGAGTGTCCTCCGAGTCTGCTTGGTGGAGCACAGAGCTTCTCTGCAGCGTCTGCTGAAGCTGCCACTGCACACGGCAGCTCTTGTTCTGCCAAGATTGGCCTTCAGCTTTCATTTTAGGGGGTTCTGGAAGGATGGATGAGCTCTCCTGCCTTCAGCCTTTCTGCTGTGTTTGACCAGAGTCCCTGTTTCCTCTCTGGTGTCCCTTGAGTAGAATGTGATGGAGCGAAGGCCTTTCCAGGGACGTGCACGGTGTGTACACCTTGGGAGTGTTGGCATCCCGTGTCAGGATGCTGCTCTCTGGCCTCTTCCTCACCCTGGCTGTGGCTGCCTTTTGTGTGGGAGCATCTCCACCGCCTGCTGGCTTCGGAGCGCTGTGAGCCCCTGGCCTTCCTCCCACACCTCTGGGAGAGGAGAGCCTCAAGCTGCAGGAGTTGCTGGCAGCCTGCTTCCCTCTTCCTTGAGTCCCTTCCCTTGGGCCAGGTAGCACTGCATTAGGGTGGGCCTCAAGTGGTGACCTCTGCCTGCCCCCCTTCATGGATGGGAGTGAGACACGGAGCAGTGGTGTCTGACCTCCTGACTTGGTGCAGAGTTACTCTGGCCTGCAGAAGGGGGCTGCCCTGTGCAGGGGGTGCTGGCCCTGGAGGCCAATCATCTTCTGGTCGGGTGGGAGTTGAGTGGCGCTGCCCTGATTTGCAGTGGGCCTCTGAGGACACAGCCTGGGGGGAGGCAGGCAGGATGCTTTCTCCTGTCTGAAGAAAGTAGCTTCCTGCCAGAGGCGGCTGGCCTGAGTCTCCTCTCTTCTGTGTTCTTTAGTGCCCAGATTACAGCTTGCTGCAGGTGACGTCATCCTATGGAGAGGCTTTGGGTGTAAACAAAGCCCTGCTGGGCCGCCCAGGGACAGCTGGCTGGCTGGGGGGCGGCCTGTCTGCCATCTCCATAAGCCTTCTTTAAAATTATTTTCATGATTTTTTTAAACAATAGCAAATGTGCTTAGAATTTAAATGCGGTATTTTATGACCTTTAGTGCCAAGCTCTTCTGAAATAGGATCATAAAACAGTAGAATTGAGAGCCATGGAGGCGGGTGACTGACATGGAGCAGGAAGGCCCAGAGTCTCGGGGCCTGCGCTAGCGAAGAACACCCAGCCATGTCTGAGAGCTGGCTTGGGGGCTCATCTGTGTGTTACGGCTTTCTGTATCCTTTGGCTACTGCCAGGGCTGGGAACACAACCTGGGTGCCTGTGCGGGTGTCAACGCTCCCTGCCCTCCAGTGGGAGCCTGGAAACTGGGGCAGTTTGGTGTTGCTCAAGATGTAGTCACAGTGGAGTGCAGGTCTCGAGAGGGCTTTCTGAGGATTAAAGTACATCTCTGCCTCCTGGGATTTCATAAAGGGTTCACCTGTAGATCCTGAACATCCACCCTGTTTGGGTTTGGTTCCTGGCTGTCTCTTATGTTTCTGAAGGATGCTTCCTGTATTAGTGCCCTCAAGTGGTGACACCAGTGTGGGGACAGGTCCCTGTGCACAGGAGGAGGGAGAGGCCCAGTGCAAGGTCTGCCCAGCACCTGGGGCATCAGGAGCTCGGAGGAGGAGCAGGAGCAGACTTGCTGGGGGAGACTGGAGAACTGCTGTCCCAGAACGGGAGCTTAGCTACAGTGACAGCTGCTGTCAGGCAGTGAGCCTGCGAGTGGGCCTGGGTCAAGAGCGCCACATCCATTCCCTGACTGTTCCCCTGCAGCCCTGGTAGCCCTGTTCTCACCCTTACTTGATCTGCAGGGAAGCAGCCCTCCCCGTCCAGCTGCTGTGGGATTTAGGAGAGGTGCAAACTCAGTGTTTCAGATGGGAGTGGCAGGGTGGGGGTGGGTCCAAGGTGGGAGAGTGGTGAGGCTGGCCGGCCCTGAAAGGCCAACGTGTCCTGCGGCCCTGAAAGGCCAACATGTCCTGCGCGAGGGCTTGGACTTGACCCTGGGGTAGTGGTGGTGGTGCAGCCCGTGGGAAGGTGCCTGGCAGAAGGTGATTTGTTGCCTGCCCTAACCGAGGCAGTCACAGGGCGAGTCAAGGGCGTGGTGGAGGCAGGAGCTTGCAAATTGGGGGTGGGAGGTGCTTTCTTATTTAATTTCTGGTGCTTCCTAAATGTGCTGTCTGCTCCAGGGTGTGTCCTCTCTGGCATTGCTGGCCTCTACCTTTGTCTGTATTCGCCTCAGGCCCCTGTCCCCTCCAGCCTTGTTTCCGGGTAGATTGATTTTTGGAGGCTGTGTGGTCCTTTGCAGTGGATGCTGGACTGTGCTATAGCTGGGCCAGACCCCAGTGGTCCAGGTGGGCCAGCACCTGACTTCTGGAGATCTGTGGGCACCTTGTGGCTTCCTGAAGGCCCAGCTACCTTTTTGACTGCCCTGTGGTGCTGGTCTTGCTGTTGCTGAGGGGGGCTCTAGAAGCTTCTGTGGGAAATGCAGCTGGGCCCTCCCCCACATCCTGGTGTGTGGGACACCCCTTTTGTTGGGTTTACTTTATTGCTTGTCTTCATTTTCTTACCTACTTCGCCCTCTGGATCAGGGGTCAGCAGCCTGGTTCCAGCTTGCCCTGTCCCTGGTGATGGGGTTTTCTTGGAGCACAGCCGTGCTCCTGGGTTATGTATCATTTGTGACAGCAACAGCGTCAGGCAGGCCTGGGGTGGCAGCAGAGGCCGGGTGGCCAGCAGAGCCAGGTCTGCTGGCTGGCCCTGTATTGACAAGGTGCCCCTGCTGCTGGAACCCAGGGTGAGGGCTCATCCCCTCCCTGTCCCCCTGTCTGGTACAGGAGCCTTTGAGTGTCTGAATGGATGATGTAGCTTTCCACAGGCAAAGTGCCTTTTCCTTTTTATTTTTGGTGCTAGGGATTGAACCCGGGGTGTTTTACCACTGAGTCACATCTGTGGTCCTTTTTATTTTTAAAAAATATTTTTAGTTGTAGATGGACAAAATACCTTTATTTTATTTACTTATTTCTATGTGGGGCTGAGGATCAAATCCAGTGCCTCACATGTGCTAGGCAAGTACTCTTCCACTGAGCCATAACCTCAGCCCCCCTTTTTATTTATTTACTTATTTTTTGGGACAGAGTCTTTGTAAGTTGCTGAGGCTGGACTCAAACTTGTGATCCTCCTACCTCAGCCTCCCAAGTCATTAGGATTTCAGGCATGTACCACTCTGCCTGGCAGACGGTGCTTTTTGCTAGATGTTGGTATGTTGGAGAAGGGCAGGCTGATGAACCATTTACCTGGATTTCATGATGAGGGTTCTTTGCTTTCCCATCTGATGACTGTGCCCTTTCTTGGCCAGCCTCCTTGCTTCCTATAGTGTCTGTCTTGCCTGCTGATGGGGGTTGGCCTTGCAGGGTCCTCTTTCTTTTCTTCCTTCTCCCCAGCCCTGGCCTGGGGCTTCCACCTCACACCCTGCACTTACACTCTCGCCATTGTGTGTCTTCTCAAGGACTGTGCTCTGAGCCAGCGGAGCTGGGGCTGGAGCACACAGTAGGGTCTTAACCATGGGTGACCACATGGTTTTGACCCAAAGGTAGTAGGATCACGGAAACCTGTGAAAGGGCCGGATTGGCCTTGGATGAGGATCTGGCTGTTGAAGGCTGGTCAGAAATTATGTACTCGTCTGGGGTCCTTGTCCCTGTCCTCATCTACAGTCAGACAGTGTATCATGAGCTGGGGTGACTCCTGTCCTGTGGGCAGCCTGGCCTCCTGCAGCTGCGCTCCATGTTGGTTCTGGCACTTAGCAGCCTCGTGACCTTGGGCAAGATAACATCTCTGTCCTTTCTGAACCTCATGCCCTACTCTTGTTGAACAGGCTGACATAGTAGTAGCTTCCAGAAAGGGTGGTTGCAGTGTGCTGGGGGCTGGGCACCTGAGTGCTTAGCAAGGTGCCCAGTGCTCAGGAAGGCCTGCTGTGGCCACTGTCGTTGGCCCTGAATGTTCCTGGGAGTTGCAGGCCATCCCACCCTGGTTGGTCACATGGTGCTGGCTGGTACCCAAGTGCAGAGTGAAATTAATCCTGTTACCCGGAAATGGTTTTTGATAAAATAGCTTGCGGGGAGCCTTTCCCTGATGGGCAGACTGGGTCCTGCCCTGCCGGCCTGCCCTCTGCAGAGGTGGGGCCAGGTGTCCGTTTGTCTTTGTGGGCCCATCTTTTTTTTTTTTTTTTTTAAATATTTATTTATTTTTTCTTAGTTTTCCGCAGATACAACATCTTTGTTGGTATGTGGTGCTGAGGATCGAACCCGGGCCGCACGCATGCCAGGCGAGCGCGCTACCGCTTGAGCCACATCCCCAGCCCCTGTGGGCCCATCTTTCTGGTGATTTTTTTTCCAGCAGGGCCTGGGCCTCGCAGCCCATTTAGATGACATGCCAAAGCATGCAGACCCAGGTTTCATTAACTCTTCTCCTAAAGCTGTCTTTATGGGGATTTGTAGACCCAGTTTTCATTCACCAGTATTTCAAAATGCTCTTGTGCCCTGTGGTTCCAGTAGGGGTTACAGTAGGGGAGAGGGGGCAAGGGGAGACACTGGCAGGACCCCTCCCAGGCAGGGTGCTTCTTTTTTTTACGGTACTGGGGATGGAACCCGGGGCCCCACACCTGCTAGGCCCATCGCTCTCCACGGAGCTACATTCTCAGCCTTTTCTTACGGTTTTCTGTGTGAGACTGAGGTTCCAGAATAGATTTTGTTTGGTAATAAAAAGACTTCCATCACCTACAGAGGGACAGAAGTGGCAGGAAAGCCATGGCTATGAGCCAGGTTTGGCCCACACTCTCAACAGGCCTGGGCCTGTTCTTGTTCCATGGACCCTAGAGTGAGCCAGGCTCTGCTGAAGGGGCTGGGATCTGCCCAGAGGCCTCTGTGGGTCCTGGATGTGAGCGTTTGTCGTGTTTTCTTCCTGCCTTTGGCTGTGCCGGTCAAGCTTGAGGTGTGCCTGTTGACCATGGATAGACTCAGCAGCTCCCTGGAAGCTGGTTGAAGGCCTGCTCACAGCTAATGCTCCTGGCCTGTGCTTGTGAAAACCAGCTGACCAGCAGAGATGCTGGTGGGTGTGGGCTGGGCCAGCCCCAGGTCAGCACACCAGCAGAGACATGCACTTGAGAAATCCCAACAAGTATGCTTTTTTAATTGTTTTTTAAAAACTTTATTTAGGGGCTGGGGATGTGGCTCAAGCGGCTCGCCTGGCATGCGTGCGGCCCGGGTTCGATCCTCAGCACCACATACCAACAAAGATGTTGTGTCCGCCGAAAACTAAAACATAAATATTAAAAAATTCTCTCTCTCTCTCTCTAAAAAAAAACTTTATTTATTTATTTTAATTAGGTATACATGACAGCAGAATGCATTTTGACTCATTGCACACAACTGCAGTACAACTTGACTTTTCTATGGTTGTACACGATGTAGTGTCGCATCACTCGTGCCGTCACACATGGACCTAGGGTAATGATGCCCATCTCATTCACCATCTTTCCCAACAAGTGTGTTTTTGTTTCAGAGCTGTGTCCACTGAAACTTTGGTTAGTGGGAGAACCAGGAGGTGCGTATGACCTGCTTTGTTAGGTGCAGGTGTACCTGCGCTGGGCTCAGAGGCCCTGCGCGCTCCCGTCAGATTCCTCTTCAGGCTATGGGTGGGGGTGAAGAGCCTCCTGTCTAGCTGCGTGCGGCCTGGTGCCTTCTGGGGCAGTGGGGACTCAGGTGACTGCTTGTTAGCACCCAAGTCTACATAGGAGTATGGGGTCCAGGCTCAGATGTGCCAGAAGAGGTGGCTAATGTGACAACAAGTCCTTGGCACTTGTGGCTGTGGGTCATTAACATGCAGTGTTTGGTTCTAGGACAGACTGGTGCTTAAAGAGTTCCTGGCCAGGCCTGTCCTTCATCAGTGAGGAAACAGGTCTGGAGAGGCTGACAGGGGCCCACAGGTACAAGCCTTGGGTAAGGGTTGGCACTTCAGAACAGTGCTGCGGGCTTGGTGCCTGCGTTGGCTGTGAGTTCTCCACACGGTTGTCCTGCAGTTCTGTGGTCAGGGGGCTGGAGAACCCTTTACCTGGAAGGAGACGGGTGCCTGGTTAGTGTTGGTGGCTGAACTTACTTGGGGACATAGTTCAAATGGCCTTGCAAACTGATCCTCCTTTTCTCAGACACAGTCTAGATTCCTAGGGGGCGCTCATCTTTGCCCAGAGCTTTAATGTTTCTGGGGTGCTGGGGTGGGGCAGGGTCAGGTTGCAGTTCTCTGAGAGTTCTCTGGGGCGGGAGTGGGTGGTCCTCAGAGTGGATGCCTCAAGAGAGCTCTGTGTTCATTCTAACGTCTGTTTACAGGCCTGGTTAGTGCAGAGTCAAAGAAAGATCTGTTGGCATCAGTGGATTGACAGAAACCAGGATTAACAAGCATTAAGAAGACTTTTTAGAAATATTTACAGAAACAAAAGTGTTTCCTGCTCTAGTTTGAGAATCGTGACATTCTGTTAAAGAAGTCAGGCAGGTTGATGCGACTGGAGGGCTGGGGTGCGGCTGGTTGGAAGAGCATTTGAAGCATCCAAATTTGCGTTCACAGTGACAGATCTAGTCCTGCCCCCTGTGTGGCAGGGAGGGGGCATGGGGTCAGGGCAGGGACTTGGCTGGCTGTTTTTCAGAGCATTTGTGATCTGTGCCCAGGTGGCAGCCAGGGCGGGGATCAGCCCTGGTCCTGGTGCTGAAGTGTGAGACTCTGGAACACACCTCTTGGCTGTGACCAGCCTGTGGAGGGTTTCCCAGTGTCTCTGGGCTGGATGCAGGTCTGGGTTGTGTCCCAGGCCCAGCTTCCTGTAGGGCACACAGTAGTGTTAGGGAGTGTATCATTCCTATTGCTACAACAAACTGCCACAATTTAGTGGCTTGGAACAACACGAAGCTTAGAAATCTGAAATGAGTCTTATGGGACTGAAATCAAGATGCCGGAGGCTGCTGCTCCCAGAGGCTTGGAGAGTCCCTTCCTGCTCTTCACAGCCTCCAGAGGCCTGCGCTCTTTTCCTTGAGGTCCCTCCTGTGACTTCAGAGAGCATGGCTCCAGCCTCTGTTCCCAGTGTGCTACCCTGACCTACTTCTGCTCACAGGGACCCCTGTGACTCCACTGGGCTCCCTCCACTAATCCAGGGTGATCTCCCACCCAAGACCTGAGCCACACCTGCAAAGCCTTTTGCCATATGAAAGTGACAATCCCAGCTTGTGGGAGCGAGGACATCAGCATCTGCATGGGGGAACTGTAACACTCCTTACAGATCTCTTTGGCCTCTTGCGAGTTTTGGAGCGAGTCATTGTTAGTCCTGGTGTGTCCCTGTCCCATCCATGGAGTAGGGCCTGGCCAGCGTCCTGCCGAGCCGCCCCGTTCTACCCTCGCTGGCATTGGTTACGTGTTGTTGTTTTCCTTTGGTGGTGGTGGTCATGGGGACTGGACTGAGCCTGTACCTGCACCCTGCTTATTTTCTGTCTTTTTGATGATAACCCTTATTTCAAGGGTGAGGTGGTCTCTGGGTTTTGATTTGCGTTTCCCTGTGGACCTCATCCCTCTTAGTGGAGAAATGCAAGGTGATCTGCACCAAGAGCCTGTAGAGCGCTGGGCTCTCTCACTAGTGCAGACCCAGCCTCTCCTCCAGGGCTGTGGTCCATCCTGGGGGAGGTTAGGGTTTTGATTGATTGATTGATTGCAGTGCTGGGGAATGAGCCCAGGGCCTCGCTCATGGTACTCTTTTTATTTCTATTTTGGGACAAGGTCCGATTATGTTGCCCAGGCTGGCCTTGCACTTGCCTTAGTCTCCCAAGTGGCTGGGGTCGCAGGTGTGGCCGCATGCTTAGCTGGTGGTTAGGACTTCTGCAGGATGGATTAGAGACTCAGCCGGCAGTGGGAAGGGAGAGTTAAAGGTAGGGGTGCGTGCTCCTCCACCCTACCCCTGCTTCTGGCCATTCCCCTCCTGCAGCTGGCTGGTCCCTACCCACTGCCTGCAGCTTTGGTATGGGGAGTGCTTGTCCCCTGACCATGCCGTAGCATCTTTGGCACCTCTAGGTTTGGACACAAGTGCGAGCAGAATCCCCTCCACTGCGCTCCCACACACTTGGAAACACCTGTCATTCCCTGACCCTCGGCCTCTCCCCTTGGTCACCCTGAGTGGCCTGGATTTGAGTATGGGAAGGCTGACCAAAACCATGAGGGGAGGAGGGCCTGCTGTCCCTGAAGGAGGGCTGCAGCATTGATGCGCGCTGTGACTAGAGGCCACTGCCTGTCCCTGAGCATCCTGAGATGAACTGCTTGTTATCTGTCCCTTGGTGCCTGGCAGGGCCTCGGCATCGTCAGTACTGGCTGAGTGAAAAAGAGGATGTGCAAACCCGGTGTGTGCAGGGCAGATTCTGCAGAGGTGGGAGGCGCTGGCCCCTCTGTCTCGCCTTCTCTGGGCCCAGCTTGTGACTGATCTTTGCTCCTGGTGCTGTGTCTGCAGTTGTGTGTGGACTTTTCTCTCAAGCATCATACGTTGGGGTGCAAAGCACTGCCTAAACACGATGCACCTCTCCTAGCCCACGTGGCTTTAGGACAGAATATTGAGGGGTGCATTCCAAGAGGTGGCCACCTGGTGCCTGCGCTGTCAGTGGGTGTTCTGCACATGCCCCTGTTGGTAAGGACACATGGTCAGGTGCCTCCATGAACACTGTCGATTTCTTCTCCGTATCTTAATGACAGGGTAGAAGGTCACACTCTTTACACAGGTATTTTCCCCCTCTGATCAATTTTGGCACCTCCAGTCAAGGGTGGGTGTAGAGGAAAAGGTAGCTGTGTCCTCAGTCTTGGCCTGGTGCCGGTCTGCCGGCTGCAATAGCTGGCCTTAGCATTTGGAAGGATAGAGTGTGTAGGTGAGTGCAGGGGGGAAGGGCCAACAGACCTGAAGGTGCTGGTGGAGAGGTTGGGGGACAGGGGTCTCCCTCGTCTGTACTGGGTGGTGCTCACCCTGTTTTCCACACATCGCCCTGTGAACTTGCTTCTGTGGCCCGGGCAGATGCCCTCTGCCTGAGTGCCGGTTCTTTGTTTGAAAAGAGCAGGTTCCCAAATGTTCCTGACAACTGACCGACTTTGGTGGCCTTCCTTTGGTTTCCTCATCCTTGTGACGCAAGGCATAGCTGGGCTGTGCGCCTCCCTGGTTTGATCTGTCTGTCTTGCTTGTGATGTTAGATGGACATACCACCAGGCCGGAGCGTGTACTTTTCCATTTGGGAGAGCTGTACTTGCTCAGAGGACCGAGTGTGTTCAAGTGTGCATTTCCATACAATCATGGAAGTAGGCTCCAGCAAGTGCACACAGAGCAGCTGACTGGTCAGGGTGGGGGCCCATGGGCCACCTGGGGCAAGTGTCTGTAAGAGGTAAGGTGTTTTTCCTAGGGACAGAGCCCAAAGCTGTCCTCAGATCTTCAGAAGGTCAGTGATTTCCAGATAAATCAGACCTTTGGGTCAAGTCCTGGAGACTCACTCTCACCTCCTTTCTAAAGGCAGATCGGGAGCGGCGCCGAGAAAAATATCCTTACTAGATGACATTTCATCGCAATGTCCGATCGTCTGGGGCAAATAACCAAGGGCAAGGATGGGAAAAGCAAGTACTCGACTCTCAGCCTGTTTGACAAGTATAAAGGAAGACCAGTAGACGCCACCAGGTCCTCAGGTGAGGCCCAGCCTGGAGGCCAGTTCTGCACCCCTCCCGGTGCACCTGAGACCTGGCCGGATGAGGTGTCTGGGCACTGGGGCACAGCCCTCCTTCACCTCCTGCTTGAGGTCTGACTCCAGAGCCTTGGAGACCCTGACTCTCCTGTGGTGGGACTGTTGTCTGGGGAAGCCATGAGTGTTTTAGAATGGGACTCAGTTTACCTTTCTGGGTTTCATGGCTTTGATTTCTTGGAGTAGGTGGGAAAGTGTTGATCCTATCCACACTCACACGGCCTCCGTGAGTGTGGCGTGTGGCTCCAGCCCAGGCATCATGTGGGTCTTATCAAAATGAGGTCAGAGCCATCCCCTTTGCAGGGGGTGGCTGCTATGTGGGGCAAGGCTTCTGGGCGGGAGGGGGGGGGTGCTCCTCACTGGTGTTCTGAGCTCCTAGTAGAAGGGAGACCTCTGTGCAGACTTTAGCAGCCTTTGTCCCTGAAGTCCTGGCACGGAGCTTGTGAGTGGCTGCAGTGGCCTCCGGGTGCCTGTCCTTGTCCCTTAGAGGTGGGAGAGCGGTGAGTGAGCTGGCCCCTTTCCTCCGTGACCCCTGTCTGCTCCTTCATCTCCCCCTGCAGTTATTCCTAGACATGGCTTACAGAGTCTCGGGAAAGTGGCCACAGCCCGGCGCATGCCGCCGCCTGCAAACCTGCCAAGCCTGAAGTCTGAAAACAAAGGAAACGACCCCAGCATTGTGATAGTGCCCAAGGACGGCACGGGATGGGCAAACAAGCAGGAGCAGCCCGACCCAAAGAGGTGAGCACAGGGCTGTGAGCGGGCGGGTGGGGCGGCCCCTCCCCTACTGCTGCCAAGTGCGCTCTGGCTCCCCTGCATTTCTCTGACTTCTGGAGCCGGCACAGGAGAGTTTCTGTGGCCGGCTTGTTCCCAGTGACCAGTGTGCCCCTGTGCATTATTTGGTGAGGACTCTTCACCCCAGAGCAGCGTCTGCAGTGACTCAGAGCCAGTTCCTGGAGAAGCCAGTGTGCTGAGCTCCAGGTGGGGAAGGCAACAGCTGCTGGTGCTCCACGCGGCCCGGGCTGTCCGGAGCGAGATGGACTCCTCCTTGCCCAGGGTGGGCATGGCAGCGCCCTGGAGGCTCACTGCTGCCAGCGTGGTGCCTCAGGGGCCACGAACATGGTGATGAAGGTCTGAAACGGCCTCCATGTGGCTCTGGGGCCTGGGCACAGGACCCAGGCGAGCCCTTTTACTGTGGGTTCCCTGGCTCTCTGGCTACTGAGGAGGGCGTCCAGAGGAGAGGACTCGTGCTAGGAGGGAAGCCTCCTCTGGGTCTTGCCTTTGGGGAATGAAGAAAGCAGCCTGGTTCTTCTGCCCTGTCTGTCTCCGGGGCCTTGTGCCGCTGTGGGGAGCCAGATGGTGAACGTGACCAGACGCAGCCTGCTAGCCAATTGTCCGGGCCGTTGCTGGAAGTGCCTGGGGAAGCTGGGACAGCCGCCTCCCGGGTTGCTTAGGGCTGTTGGTTGGCAGAACAAGTGGGGCCTCAGCAGTCAGCCCCACCTGTCCTTTCCAGCAGGACCGTCTGGCAGCCTGGCCACACCTGGAAGAGTGTCCTCCCTCTGCTTCCCGTAGGAGTAGGACTGGGCTGTAGGGGTGGTGACCAGACAGCAGTGAGGAATCCCTGGGTAACGTGGGTCGTTAGCACAGGGCTTGGCACAGAGGAGGGGTGTGGTGGAGGCAGACTGTTGCCATTGGCCTACTCCGTGTGTGCCCTGCAGCCCTGCAACGAGACCTTTCAGTGAGAGCCTGCAGTGCCTCTGCTGCAGAAGTCTGGAGGGCCAGGTGTCACTCACTTCTTCACCCTCTGCCAGGGCGGGTGGAGAGGGAGGGTAGAGCAGGCAGCCACCCTGCCACCTGGGCCTCGGCCTTCTGCCCCGAGACGTAGTGCTTGGGTCTGGAACACTGTCTTTTAAGTAGGCGTGAGATGAGGACCAGTGGCCCTCGCTTTGCCTCGGTTGAGAATGGCTGGCCACTTGGCGAGGTGAACGTGGAGGCGTGCATCTGCCCAGAGCTTGGCTTCAGCTGACAGATAAGGCATGGTCATGGTGGCTCCTCACCAAGTGGGTTGCTGCCCGTCTGCCGAGCAGCACACTGAGGAGAACTGACTGAGGGCTCTGCTGGGGCAGAAGCCGCTGCTCCAGAGCCTCACTGCCCTCAGGAGTGTGCTGACCATCGGCCACAGAGGGCACATAGAGGGTCTTTTAAACTTTAAAACATCTTTTGATCCAATAATTGTTTCTAGGGTCACATGCTACTAAACTGCTTACAGCGTACAAAGATTAGTATGTGTACAAAACACTCAACTGCAGTTACCTGTGCGTGGGCCATAATTTAACCAAATTAGAGACTGGTTAAATTATGGCCCAAGTATATTGTGTCCTCATTAAAAAGACGGTAGAACTGGGCATAGTGGCATATGCCTATAATACCAGCCGCTCAGGAGGCTGAGGCAGGATGATTGAAAGTTCAAAGCCAGCTTCAGCTACTTAGGCCCTCAGCAACTTAGCAAGACCCTTTCTCTAAAATATATATAAAAGGGCTTGGGAAGTGGCTTAGTGGTTGAACACCCCTCAGTTTAGTCTGTAGTAGTAAAAATATAAAGAAATATATTGAAGAAGGTAGATCAATATGTATTCTTATGAAAAAATGTTCAGGTTCATAAAGTGAAGAAGAGGTTATGGGAGTGTAGGTACAGGGCCATCCTACTTGTGTTAGAAAAATACAGTGTTGGGCTGGGGATGTGGCTCAAGTGGTAGCGCGCTCGCCTGGTATGCGTGCGACCCGGGTTCGATCCTCAGCACCACATACCAACAAAGATGTTGTGTCCGCCGAGAACTAAAAAATAAATATTAAAAAAAAAAAAAAAGAAAAAAGAAAAATACAGTGTTAACATACGTATAGGAAAATCTGCCTGGAGTTTCCGTCTGGAGGATGAGATCGTGACAAATTCCGTTTCAGATATATGTATAAATTTATTTTTACTATGAGCACTTATGTTTCTCATACGCCTAGAGAAGGCAGGCACTCTGCTGGTATCTTGAAGCAGCTGCCCCCAAGGAGGTGTGGTCCGGGCTCAGCCCCTCCCACCAGTGACTTGGTTTCCTTATGGGCACGGCTCCCGTTGCCTTCCTAGAGCTTATCTGCAGCGTGTGGTCAGCTTGCAGACTGCAGCCTCTGCAGGAAGGCAGCATGCCGCCCTGTCCTGCACAGCGTCAAGCCTGTGCCCCTGCCACAGCTGGGTTCCCCTTCCGTCTGCCTGCATGGGCGTCTACTGGGAAAGTGGATCTTCGCTGGCTGGCAGAGGCCTGGTGGCTGGTGTGGAGCTGCCTCCTGTGGCTCTGGGAAGCACAGGGCCTGGTCAGGTGGCCTGCTGTACCTAACCCCCAGCACGGGTCTTGCCTTTCTCTAGTTCCAGTGCGACGGCCTCTCAGCCGCCGGAGTCGCTGCCGCAGCCGGGTTTGCAGAAGTCTGTCTCCAATTTGCAGAAGCCGACACAGCCGAGCAGTCAGGAGGTGAGTGCTGAGGACCCCATCCTGATTCACCCTGCACTGTGGCCCTCCATGTTCCTGCCCTTGGGCAGACTGAGGAGTGGCTGAGAAACTGGTGGTGGCAAAGGAAGCCGGCCTGCAGTGTGGAGGGTCCCCAGAGGCAGCCGGTGCAGTTGTTCCTGGGTTCCTACACAGGGTAGCTCCGTTTCCCCAAACTGCTGCTCTGACATGAGTGTAGTAGGAATTCAAAAAGTACCAGGCCACAGAAGGGCTCGCTGTCAGGTGAGCTCCTTTGTGGAAGCCCTTCTCAGCACTGAGATGTGTACTGTGCCTCTAGGGGAGGGATGTTGGGGGTGGCATTCCCAGGCTGATGGTCCTGGAAGCCTCTCTCAGCTGAATGCCTCTGAGCACTGATGTCTCTGGGAACACGCTTTAGGAGACAACCAGCCATGGTCCTTTCAGATGTTCTTCTAACACGTCATAACCAAGCAAGAGGTCACAGTGCTCCTGGCGCGTGGGGCCTGGCCATGGGCTTGCAGAGATCTGCAAGGTACACTATACCTAGTGGCAACAGAGAGGGAGGGGGAGTCTGAATTTTTTAGAAGAAGAAGAAATGTTACAGATACCTGGCACTCACCAGCCCTGTTGACGGCTTGATTGTTCTCTCTCTGGGTGACCTGGGTCTGCAGTGCCATCCCCTGACTGCCATACCTGCTGGTGGGGGCGCCTCTTGCTTTGCTGGGTATCCTCCTCCACTCAACTCTGACCTGTGCTCTTTGAAATGAAAAACACAGAGGAAAAAGAACCCTGTTCCTGTGAGACTCCATATTCCCTGGCCTCAATTCACTGGGGCCTGTTGACATGGAGATGTTCAACATCCTTTCTTTTTCTCAGAATTTGAAACTGAGATTGTGGTGCCACGATGTTTCAACCTGGTTGTATTGAGCTTGGTAAACATACATGTGCTTGCTCCTGGGTGCAGTGGTGTACTTGTGGGCCCAGCTTCTCAGGAGGCTGAGGATGGGGGATTACTTGAGCCCATGAGTTTGAGGCCAGCTCAGAGACCCCACCCCTGGACATGGGTAAGGTCCTGGGCATGTGTAGAAGAGAATTCCTACAGGACCTGGGCTGTGGCCAGGTGGAGGAGCCCTGTCCCAGCACTGTACACAACCCACCACATCCTGTCTTCCCCTCTTGTTAGTAGCTACTGAGTCTTCTGTCTCATGCAGAGGAGAAGTAGAGGAAGAACCTATTGATTTGTAACTTTGAGAACATCTCAGAGTAATTCTAGTTATTTTGTTTGTGGAATAGAATTCACTGGCAATATCAGCACCCCATCTCGGTCCTATAGGCTTCCCTCCAGTTGGGGCCTCTGGGTGCGGGTGGGGAGTCACCCTGTGGATGCAGACACCAGTGGAGGTGTGGGATTCAGTGTGGGGGAGGAGAGTGAGACCTGACCCTGACCCTGCTGACTGCTGGATCTGAAGGCTCCCCGGCCCCCAGGATTGTCCAGCCCCAATGGCACTGTCCCCCTTAGGCTGAGGCACATCCTTTATGTGGATGTGCCTCAGGCAGACACCCAGGCAAAGCACGCAGGGCAACTCAGATAAAGACCTGACCACCTCTGTCAAAGCCAGGAGGATGGTTTTCTTGCTTGGAGGAGGATGGGCTGGGAAGGAGGTGGATGGAAGGGTGGTTATTTAATGTGTCTCATCCAGTGTGTGGCGGGATTGACATGCTACATTTCCCTTGACCTTGGGAAAGGGGCAGGCTGTGGAGTCCAGCGTTGGTGGGAAGGGCAAATGGGCTCAGCAGTTGGAACTTGAAAGCCTTTGCACTCAGGTGGGCTGGGCACAGACCCTGGTCCTCACCCTAACTGGGGTTCTCTCTCAGCCATATTCTGGACATGAACCCTGGCTGGGCTGTGTATGTGAGGGTCACCCATGCTGGGTGTGCCTAGCAGCATGCCTGACCCTCCTGAGCTGTCGGCAAAGGCTGCCCCATAGGGCTGAGGCTGGTAGGCAAGTCCAAGTTAGTAGGGGAGGAGGGCTGTCAGGTGGGGGCCCTGCTGTGTGGAATGACAGGTGCGCTGGGTTTCCTGGGCGCCCCTTGGTTAGCAGTGGCACAGCATTTGAGAAATGTGAAGAATTGGGGTTTGGTCCATGCCTCTGTAGCAAGGCAGAGTCGCTCTGTGGGGGCACCAGGGACGGCCTGATGGAACATTGTAGAGCAGGGGAAGAAGGCCCCGTGGGTCTGCATCTGGCTTGGTGGGATAACCAGCCATGTGACTGTGAGCCGGTCACTGCCCTGTCCTGCTCCTTCCCTTTAAAGGGACAAGGCAGGTTGAGTCCCTGCAGATCCTGCACTGAGAGAAGTGCCGTGCAGAGAGCTCAGGTTGTTAGATCCTGCCCAGAACATGATCCCTGTTCTATCTGCAGAGGGCTTGGATCTAAGGTGCCAGCATCTCAGTGCAATGCTTTTTTTCATTGTTGTTGTGGATCTGGGGATGGAACCCAGGGCCTTGTGTGTACTAGCACTTGCTCTGCCTGAGCCCCACCCTGCCTTCTCAGCACTCTGGCCTGCACACTTAGTCACGGGGCTCACTGAGCTAGCTTTCCTTATTTCCTTCCTTCCTTTTCAGAATACAAATTCAGTGCCAGGTGGACCAAAGTCATGGGCACAGCTGAATGGAAAGCCAGCAGGACACGAAGGTGGTAAGTGTGTGCAGGTGTGCGTGTGGCCCTGGTCTGTGGGGAGCCCAGGGGCTGAGTTCTTTCCCGACTGTTCTGGTTGGGGCGAGGCACCCACCTGCTCTGTGGAATCTCTTCTCCAAGTCTTCATGTTCATGGTGCCCTGGCCTTTGCCAGTGGTGGAGTTGCTACTTCTGCAAAAATGTTGCCTCTGACTCCAGTGACTGTCATCGCTGGAGACATTCCTCTTGAATGTCCCAGACCTAGCTGAAGCCTGCTGGAGTCGCATCGATGCGCCTTCTGGGTGGGAGCTGCTGGTGGAAGGCTTCCTGCCCGCAGCCATAGTGTGCCCAGTGGAGGTGGCACATCCTGCCTCATGCCCCGCCCCAGGGGTCTGTTGGGTGGGGCCTCGTGTCTTCCCTGGTGGCCTCCTAGTGCCACCTGCCAGCACAGATGCCCACAGCATGGCTTGCTTGGAACCACTTCAGGGCAGGGGGCCTTCAGCGTGTGGAGCAGGAGAGCAGACGTGGGGTGATGCTGGTCTCAACTGGCTCTTTGTGTCTTTCTGGTTCTCTCCACAGGTTTAAGGGGCTCAAGCCGACTGTTATCCTTCTCTCCCGAGGAATTTCCGACGCTGAAAGCAGCTGGAGGGCAGGACAAGGCTGGCAAAGAAAAGGGCGTCTTAGATCTGTCGTATGGGCCAGGACCAAGCCTCCGCCCTCAGAGTAAGTGAATGGCCATGTCGTCCTGCTCCCCCTTCCTTTCTGCCCTCTTAGAGGGTGTCGGAGCTTCTGGGCCCCAGGCTGCCTCCACCAGACCCATGTTCTGCTGGACTTCTTCTCTAGGCCCTCCCTGCCTGTCTTGCCTTTGGGTTAGGCCAGGCCTGTCCCCTCCTGTCTGTCTGCTGTGCTGGGTATTTGTATCAAGGACATGCCCAAGGCCAGCCCACTGGAGTCCCTGGTTCCAGAGCTTCTTTCTAAGCCAGTTCTTTCTAGACCTAGTGGAGCCTGTTGGAGTCACTTGGGAAGTTAGCTTCCAGCCCTCTCCAGTCAGACCACACTCTCCACATTCTGGGGCTACTGTGCAGCCAGCCCACACTACTGCCCTCCGCTGGTGTCTGGCACGGGGCCTGCGGGACTGTGGCAATGCTTGCTGCAGTTGGTGCTTCCTGGAGGCCTGGGGTGGCTTGAGGTTTGGGTGTTTAGGCCAGGGATGCTCAAGTACCTCCTAGGTTCTTGCAGCGGAATGGGCTGTTGTTTGCTTGTTTTGAGTAATCCCCAAGGCCTTTCCTGTTGCTGACTCTGATGCCAGGGCACAGTTGTCCTGTGAACTCCATGACCACTGGGCTTCTCTGCTTAGGACAAGGACTTTTCAGTGGCCTGCAGGGGTTTATTTTGTTTGCTGCAAATATATAACCAAGTTGTGTAGAACAGAATTGTGTCTTTCTGGGATGAA
Source organism: Urocitellus parryii (assembly GCF_045843805.1). NCBI lineage: Eukaryota > Metazoa > Chordata > Mammalia > Rodentia > Sciuridae > Urocitellus > Urocitellus parryii. The sequence continues at coordinate 206,777,357 of NC_135534.1, forward strand.
TTCAGATGAGTTGCTGTGTAGGACTATGAAAGTGTGGGACTAGAAGCAGCTTCTGGAATTAGTTCCTTCTCATTTGAAAAGATGAGGATGTGGGTGGCCCAAAGGGTGACCTCGCTTGCCTGGAATCATCTGGCAAAGTGGGAGCAGCCTGGCTGCCTGGCTCACCTGGTTTCAACTCCTAACCAGAAGCTGACTGACCAGAGTCCTTCCACCTCTCCAGTGCCTCCCTGGCCCGTACAGCAGTCCCCCTAGTCTGCAGTTTCTCTCCACAGTTTGTTGTCTGTGGGCAGCCACCTCTGAAACTACTACTGGAGGTTTGTTTTGTTTTTGTTGTTTTGCTGGGTTCAAAATCCAGGGCCTCATGTGTGCTAAGGCAAGCAGTGTACCAGGGAGCCACACCGCAGCCCTAGACTGCAGGTTCTGAGGGAGAGGGTTTGCGTGCGCATGCGTATTATAGTGTGCTGTTTTAGTTGCTCTCTCTCCCTGTGCCCACTGGCAAGTTGATCTTTGTCAAGGGCAAGTGTGTGTGTCCAGGTTTGGTATGTCCATGGTTCCAGGTATTCTTTGGGGTCTTGGAATGTTCCCCTTGGATGCGAGGCTATTGTCACACCTTCTACCAGACAGACTCGTTGGGTGCTGGAGGCACCACCTTACAGAGAGACGGTCTTTGAGGTCTACCTGGGCTCTATGTACCACAGGGACTGTAAGATGCTGCTGCTAGTCAACGGGCAGCATGGGGCAGGACCCACTCTGGCTGTAGTGGAGTCCAGTGCTGAGTGCAGTCCACACAGGCAGGGCTGGTGTGTGTTGAGTAGGTCTGTGGCTGTTCTCAGGGCTTTATTTCCCTGGGTTCTGTGCTCTGTGGGGTGTGTGACCTCTATTTGGGAGAAGTCTGTGTCTGCACCTGTCCTCTCTGGGGAGATCTTATTTTAAATCTCTGACAATCTGACTTCCCTCGAAGTTTAACTTGCTGGCCAGGTGTCTGCCCCAGCCTCTCTTGGAAGACCAGATGGATGGTTCTTTTCTTTTCTTTTTTTTTTTTTTTCCCCTTCATTTTTTGGTGAATAAAGGGGTCCCCTGATCTCTGGGACCTCACAGATCCCTCCCTCCCCTCCTCTTTCCTCCCTCTTCCTGTACCCATCAACTTGCAGATGTGACAAGCTGGAGGGAGGGCGGTGGGCGAAGCACAGCTTCTGCGGCGTCTCTGAGCACCTCCCCAGCTGAGCCGGGCAGCAGGAACGCCAGTGCTGGGGACGGAGCCCCCTCCTCGGCATGTACCAGCGATTCTAAAGACCCCTCTCTCCGCCCGGCTCCTCCTGTCCGCAAAGGGACATCGCAGTTCCTGGGAAACGTGTACCACCCTCCCACGTACCATGACATGCTCCCTGCTTTTGTAAGTCCCCTGTGCGGTCCCAGCACTCAGCCATTCACATCTAGCAGAGCCCAGTTCAGTGGCCAAAAGTCCCCTTGGGCTCTCCCTCCCGGGTTCACTCCGCCCAGAGAGCCTGTTCTGTAGGTTCCCAGCAGATCTGCATTTGCCCTCCACCCTTCTCAGGTGCTGTGGCCTCTGGCCCTTGCCCGGGTGAGGGATGTTACTGGCATGGTGGTCTTTTAGATGAAGGAGAGGTGGGTGTTCCCAGACAGGGTCCCCAAGCTTACCTACCCACAGCAGGTGGGGAATGGGCCAGAGGGGAAGGGCTCATGAGGAAACCCTCAGCCTTTCCTGTTTCTTCTTCTTCCCATTATCCACTTTCCAAAACAAATTCCAATTTAAGTGGAGCTTGGAATTTGGGTCATTGCCAGAAACCCTCTTCGTTGGTGTTATGTTTCAGATGTGTTCGCCACAGTCATCAGAGAACCAGGGTGCAGTGGAACGAGGCTCCTTCCCTCTTCCTCAGCTCCGCCTGGAACCCCGTGCTCCTTTTAGACAGTTCCAGATCAATGGCCAAGATGGGTAAGTGAGCTCCACAGTACAGTGCACAGAGTCTCCTGGTGGGGCTGACACTGGAGGCCGCACAGACCCAAAGCCACTCCAGCCCCCAGGCTGTGTGGGCTGTGGGGTGGGGCGGGTTGAGGGCTTGGGCCATGCTAGAGTTCAGCACTGGGGAGGCAGAGCTTCCCACTGGGTGTTTGCTTTTTATGTATTTCTTTTAAAAGGAAACAGTGTAAATATTAGCTCAAAAATGAACCTGTGCAATGTAGGATTTATTTTTGGGAAAGTGTTTGTGCTTCCCTGTGTGTTCGCGGCCCATCATGTGGACTTCTCTCCCCTCAGGAAAGAGAGCAGGCTGGGGCTGACCCGCCCCGTCCGCCCACTGAGGCAGCTGGTGGAGCGGGCACCACGGCCCACCATCATCAATGCCGAAAACCTGAAGGGCCTGGATGATCTGGACACCGATGCTGACGACGGCTGGGCAGGTGGGTGTGGCCGGGGGGCGGGCTGGAGGCCCACTCGGCTTGCCCCTGTGGCACACTTGCCCCTGAGGAGGCAGCGGGTTCAGGCCTGTGCATCTGCATTTGCAGTTAGAGCCGGTGACTTCCTGAGCAGGCTGGATCTTCTTTTGGTCTTCACTCTTGATCTTAGAGCTGTGGGAGATTTTGATGTTAACTTTTCAAAGAACTTATTTATCTATTTATTTTTAGTTATAGATGGACACAATACTTTTATTTTACTTATTTATTTTATGTGGTCTGAGAATCAAACCCAGTGCCTCACATATGCTAGGCAAGTGCTCTACCCAGCCCCAGCCCCAGCCCTCAAAGAACTTTTGACAATGGAAAATTTTAAAAATCAAAAGGAACAAGCTTCTAGCTATTTGTCACCTAACTTCAGTAAGTACCAGCATTGCATTGTTTTTATTCCTTTATCTCTGCCCACTCTCCTCCCCAGCCTGATTCTTTGTTTTCAGCTAAGTTCTAATTACATTGTAAAAGCACAGGGTCTCCTGTGGGGTTTGTTCAGTGGATACACTTGCAGTGAGCATCCATGTGAAAAGATGGACGATTCACACCACTGGAGGATTCCCTGGGTCCCTTCTTAGTCGGTTGGCCTTCCTGACCTGACTCTACCCAAGAGGTTCCAAGTCTTCTGATTGATTTCACTGTAGATTCATTTTGCCTATTGTAGAACATCAAATGAATGGATTCATACAATTCTAAACCTGTATAATGTTTTTTTTTTTTATTTTATTTTTTGTGTGGGATTGAGCCCAGGGTATTGCACATGCTAGGCAAGTGCTCTACCACAGAGCTACATCCCCACCCTGTATGATTTTTTTTTTTTGATAGTCATCATTCTTAGGCATATCTGTCATTACTTTCAAGTGCTAAAATGTGTTTTTATTCTTATCATTATTATTATTATTTTTTCCTTGGTACCAGGGATTGAATTCAGGGCCACTCGACCACTAATCCACATCTCTGGCCCTATTTTGTGTTTTATTTAGAGTCAGGTTCTCAGTGAGTTGCTTAGTGCCTTGTTGTTTCTGAGGCTGGCTTTGAACTCGTGATCCTCCTGCCTCAGCCTGCCAAGCTGCTGGGATTACAGGCATACACCACCGTGCTCAGCTTGAGATGTGTTTTATTGTATTGATTTACTGAAATTGTTTTATCCTTTTGAAAGTCCCATTAAGAATAGTATCTGAGCTGGGGCTGTAGCTCAGTGGTAGAGCTCTTGCCTCGCATGTGTGAGGCACTGAGTTTGATCCTCAGTACCATATACAAATAAATTTAAAGAAAGGTATTATGTCCATCTACAATTTAAAAAAAAATAAAATGTTAACTTTATGCCAGGTATGGTGGTGCACACTTGTAATCCCAGTGGCTTGAGAGGCTGAAGCAGCAGGATCACAAGTTCCAACCAGCTTCAGCACTTTAGTGAGGCCCTAAACAACTCAGTGAGACCCTGTCTCTAAAATACAAAATAGAGCTGGGGATGTGGCTCAGTGGTCGAGTGCCCCTGAGTTAATTTCCTGTACCATGGAAAAAACAACAGCAACAAAATGAAGAATTGAAATCTTCATTCCTCCTGGATCAACATCTCTGAGCAGGGCTGCTGAGCCTGAGGGTAGGCCTGCAGTTAAGTTGATGGAGTTCATAGCCCGCCAGCCTCTCCCTGCGGTTGAACCATGTAATATTTGTGCGGCAGGCTGTGGAGCTCAGTGCTTGGCATCCTCACATTTTGGGGCTTGTCCTTGTGGTCTTAGCCGTCCTGGTGCATTGCGCTTCTGATCTGCTCTTGCACGGGGCTGGTGATGGTATCCTGTGCTCTGCTGCGCCTCGCGGTTCACCCTTGCCCAGTGCCTGTGTGTCTTCATTTTCTTCCATGTTAGACTACTACTAGTCCTTTGCGACTTCACATTGCACTTTTTTTTTCTATTTCAGTCTTTTTTTTTTTTTTTAAGCTCTGTTTTGATGAACAGAAGTTTTTAACTTGGATGCAGATTGATTTATAAACTTTTTTATGGTTATCACTTCTGTGTCCTTTTTAGGAACTGCTCCTCTACATGGTTGAAAAAGACCCCGATGTCTTTTAGCTTTGCCTGTTGCTTTGGGTCTTGGTTCAGGTTGGACTCATCTTCGTGGGGCTGTAGTGCAACAGTCTGGGATCACTTTCCCCACACGGATGCGCACTTTCCCTCTACTATTTGTTGTTGAGACTTTCTTGTCCCTATTGAATTGCTTTTTTGACACTTTTGCCCAAAATCTTTTGACCATGTGAGTTTTGGTGTGTTAGTCTTGATGTCAGTTGCACACTGTAGCTTTATAGGAAATCCTGAATTCAGGTAGTATAACATTGGTTTTTTTTTTTTTTTTTTTAACATTGTTGATTATTCAAGCTCTTTGCATTTTCATGCAAATTTAGAACCAACTGTGAGTATTTACAAAGAGCCTACAGGCATTTTGGTTAGAACCTGTTGAGTCTATATCCAGATAAGCGACACCTCAATTTTGAATCTTCAGTTTTAGGAGCCTGGTGAATCTCTTTATTAGGTTTTCATTCCCTCAACAGTGTTGTATAATTCCCACTGTAGAGGCCAGGAGCATCTTCTGTTATGTTCATTTGCTAATAGAGCACATGATTAGTACGCACAAAGTCCTGAGTTCAATCCCCAGCACCACCACCAAAAAGAAAGAGAAAAGAAAAGCTGGGTGCGGGGCACATACCTGTAGTTGCAGGAACTTGGGAGGCTGAGACTGGAGGATGTTGTGAGCCCAGGAGTTCAGCACTAGCCTAAGCAACAGAGTGAGACCCTGTGAAATTAAAAATGTAGATACATTTCCAGGCTTTTTGTTTTTATTTTTGGGTCCTAGAGACTCTACCACTAAGCTATATCCCCAGCCCTTTCTATTTTATTTTGAGACAGGGTCTTGCTAGTTGAGTTGTTGGAATTTTAGGTGTTTCCACTGTGCCTGGCTCTTTATCCTTTTGATGTCTGTAGGTTCTGTTGTGACGGACCCTCTTTTGTTCCTGATAATTTGGTAATACTTGTCTTCTCTTTCTTGTTCCATTCGGCCAAGGAATTATTAGTTTTATTAATCTTTACATAGACTTACCTTTTGTGTTTATTACTGGGTTTTATACCAATTTTAATTATTGAGGCATTTCTATGTTTCTAATAGTTTTATCATAGTCAGCATATTCTGTATGGTTTCAGTTCTTTTGAACTCATAGAGGCTTATTTTATGACTAGGGTAATGATCTACCTTGGAGAAAATCCCAAGTGCTCTTGAAAGGAATGTGTGAGATGCCCCATCCCAGCTCCTAGCGTGTGCCCAGTGTCACCTGACCTCAGCCATGGGAAACACATTCCTGATTGTTGGTGCTGCCGTGAGCTGGTCACTGTGCCAGGTGCACTTCCTGGTTTCCACAGCAGCCTCACAGGGGCAGATGTGATTCCCATTTTGCTGATAAGGGGTTGAAAGCCACACCATGTTCTGTTGCTGGGTGTCTTGGTCTGTAAATGACAGCCTGCTCACGTTGGTCCGTGGCACCTTTCAGACCCTGTATGTTACGGCTTGTAGATTTGTATCCTTACCTTTTAATTCCGTTGGTTTCTGCTTCTTTTATCTTGAAGCTGTCGTTAAACATACACACATTTATAGTTTGGAGGTCCTTGTCTCTAGTGGTATTTCTTTCTTTCTTTTTTGGTACCGGGGATTGAACCCTGGGGTGCTTAACCACTGAGCCACATCCCCAGCCAGTTTTATATTTTATTTAGAGACAGGGGCTCACTAAGTTATTTAGGGCCTTGCTGAGTTGCTGAGGCCGGCTTTGAACTTGTGGTCCCCTTGCCTCAGCCTCCTGAGCTGCTGGGCTTACAGATGTGGCCATATGCCCAGCTCTGGTGTGTTTCTTGCAGTCCCCCTTGCCCTGTGTCAGCACCCATGGTCTGAATTCCCATGTTGCTCTCGTTGCATATCATTTGCCTTTCAAGCCATTTGTATTTAAAGTGGTCATTAGTGGACAGCATGGATCTATAAGTTGCTTTTTCAACTCCAACTCTGCCCTTTAATTGGATTTTTTTTGGTTCCTCGTTTTGAAAGATAAGAGTCACATAACAAATTTTCATATATAACAAGAAATTTGCCCCTTTAAAATCTCCTGTTTGGTTGCTTTTAGTTAGTCATAAGGTGCGAACATCACCAGGCTCCCACTCCAGAATGGTCCCATCACCCCGTGCTGTAGCAGTACCACCAACCTCCAGTCCCTTGGTGACTGACTCTTCTTCTCCCCGTGCTGGTGGATTTCCATATTCTGCACATTTCACGCGCAGGGAGTCTTGCAGAGAGTGGCTTCTCGCCCAGCATGGTGGTCATCCTGTTGTGTGCACCATCACGATTTGTCTACCCACATGCCAGTTAATGAACACTTTCTGCCACCGGGCTGTGTGGGGTGGGGGTTCCTGGAGCAAGACTGTGCCTTGAGCATTTCCCAGTGAGGTTCCGTGCCGCTAGGGCAGACTGCAGTTTGGTTTCTGCCTGCTTTGCTCACTTTCCTATGCCTTGAAATAACATTTTAAAAACATTTTGAGCAGAATTAACAGTTGTTGTCTGACCCAGCTGCTTTGCTCCTGTTGGACTACAGGACCTCCCTTCCCGGTCACCTGCGGATGAGCAACACCAATGTTCTCATTTTGTTTCAAAATCTTCCTGGGCCCTCTTGTTGTTGTAGGCCTCCACGAAGAAGTAGACTATTCAGAGAAATTGAAGTTCAGCGATGATGAAGAGGAGGAAGAGGTTGGGAAGGATGGCCGGCCAAAGTGGTAAGGTGCCCTGTTCCAGCTCCTAGCATGCGTCCAGTGTCACCTGACCTCAGCCATGGGGAATGCATCCCTACATGTTGGTGCTGCCGTGAGCCGGTCTGTGCCAGGTGCATTTCCTGGTTTCCACAGCGGCATTGCAGGGGCAGATATGATTTCCGGTTTGCAGATAATCATATCTGAGGACAGCTGTTCGGGAATGGAGCCAGGCTTTGTATCTAGGCATGACTAGGACCTGTGCCTTGAATCTCTTGACCTGGACTCGTGTTTTCCCGAGTGTTATGCAGACAGCTTCTTCCAAGGAGTGTTTGTGGTGTCGTGCCCAGAAAAGCTTCTGTGGCCAGGCAGTTTGGAAAGCCACCTAGGTTCAGCTGCCTCCCTCCAGGATCTCCAGGGGCTTGAGCATGCTGCCCAGTGCTGGGGAGGAGGGCAGCAGGAGGTGGGGCAATGCCAGGTCCCACACTCATTGGAGCTCCTCATTCTTCTTCTGGTGTTGGCCTGTGTCACTGGACTGCTTTCACCCAGTACCCACTGGAAAATATTACATCATCATGCACTTGGTTTCTTTAGTTCTCATCTTGGTGTCAGTAGCTCCAGCTGCTGCTATTGAAGTGATGTGATACCTGTGGCTGCCCTGCAGTTTTTCTGCCCTCATTGCCTCTGCAGAACTGCCCATCTCCTTGCCATATGATCACTGCACTTTTTTTGGTGGAGGGTACCGGGAATTGAACTCAGGGCCACTCGACCACTGAGCCACATCCCAGCCCTATTTTGTATTTTATTTAGAGACAGGGTCTCACTGAGTTGCTTAACGCCTCACTGAGGCTGGCTTTGAACTTGCGATCCTCCTGCCTCAGCCTCCCAAGCTGCTAGGATTACAGGTGTGGCCACCGCGCCTGGCCTGCACTTTTTTGTTTTAAAGCATGCTCACTGCTGCCCTGCCTCAGTTGGCAGTGCTTAGTTGTGGCAGGCGTTCTTCCACTTGTTTTCTCATCAGTAACTGCACATTCATGCGGTGGAGCCTGTGAGTCTTTTGCTTGTTATTCCCTCTCTGCTCTGAAGCCCTGCTGTCAGTGCCCCTCTTCTGGAGGGAGCCAGGGACAAGCTTCAATCACTTGTTTCTAGTGAAACACAAAAGAATGAACTAGCTGATGTGCTGGGGCTGTGTCTCTGGGTCAGTTCTCAGAACATGGCGCTCAGAGGAATGTGACCAAGAATTTAAATTGGAAGTAAAGACATGAATGCTGCAGTCTCATGGGAGCAGCAGGACAGTTGTTCTGTCCCTCAGTTGACATGGAGTTAGGCATGGACTTTGGGCCTAGTTTTGCCCCTAGCTGTGACCAAGTACACCTTCAGTTCAAGAATGCTCAAATGACCTCCCCCCACCCCCGCAGACCTGCTCCTCTTCCAGCGTCCCCTGAGCTGGGTGATGGTGTCCAACTCCGAGAGACTCCCTTATGTATTTCCCAGTCTTTATTTCCTCATGGGTGATGGGCTCCTGGAACCTCCCTGCCTCTGCCACGTCCTCCTCTTTGTCTTTGGGGCCCATAGGGCCAGCACCCTCCTTGTCTGACCACCCAGAGGCCACCAGTGTGTCTCCTTTCTCTCACCTGTGCTTGTACTGTGTCTACTTACCTGCCTGAAACGGGTCTTCTCTGATGGGCGGGTCAGAGGCCCTTAACAGTTGCTCTTTCTGTTTTTTCCTCATGCACCTTCCTTGTGTCATGCTCCTGCTTGCTACCGGTGTGTGTGCAGACACGCATGGTGTGTACGTTAACCATCCCCATCAGCCCTTCCTGGCTCTGGACTGCCTCACGGGCACCTGCAGGTGCACCTGTGTCTGGCTGCTGCACTGGGCTGCACCTTGTCCCTCCTGTGAAGCCCCTGGTGCCCCCTCCTCTGCCAGGTGTTCCTTCTCTGCTCCTCCTCCAGCGCCGCCCTCTGTTCCTTGGGGTTCTGGTTGAGCCCCTCCCTGTGCAGAGCCCAGAAGTAGTTGCAGTCTGTGGTTGCAGAGTCCTGCCTCTAAGTTGCTGGCTCCTGCCTGCAGGAGGAGCCCGCTAACCTCTGAGGCTCAGTGTCTGCTCTTTCATTGGGGGTAACCAGGGTGTCTCTCCGCAGTCAGTGAAGTAATGAGTGTCACGTGCCCTGCCTGGAACTTTGTGTGAGAGTGACCTGGCAGTGCTGGTTTTGGGTTTGGGGGCTCACCTGCAGAGGGCCGGGAGGGGGGATCTGTTTGATAGGGGAGATTGGTGTATGCACAGCTGGCTTCAGTGCTCCCCGGGGCCCTTGACTGCTGGGATCAGACATGCTTGACTGCCTGGGAATACTTCATGCTGAGTGCCATTTGTCCTAGGAACAGCTGGGACCCGAGAACGCAGCGACAGTTGTCCCTGAGCTCTGCAGACAGTGCTGATGCCAAGCGCACTCAAGAGGAAGGGAAGGACTGGGGCGAAGCTGTGGGTATGTCCCGTGTTGCCCGAAAGGTGCCGGAGCCTCAGCCACCTTCCAGAAAGCTTCATGGCTGGGCATCAGGCCCAGACTACCAGGTACTGTGGACCTGGGGGGTTCTGCACCTAGCTGTTTTGCTGGGACTCTCCCTTCCTCTCTGTCTCTTTCCCACTCTCATTCTCAAAATTCACTTGCCCAGAGTTTCAAAGACAAAGATGACAACAGGTCTTCTAGCCTCTGACCTCTGTTTTGCACTTCACCAAGAACGTGGCTGGGTTCCTGAAAAGTCCCGGGAAACATTTCTTCTGCTTATTTTAAGCATCACAAAGTTACAGAAAAATTGGAATTATAATATGAAGAAGATTTTTTCCCAGCCAACTGGATCAGTTCTCTTGCTGCAGAGCACTGACACTCTTTCGAGGTGACCTTGGTCAAAACCAGGGAGGAGTGTTGATTCTCACTGCCGACTAGTCCTCAGAGCTATCACGTTCCCAGCTGTCACCCAAGGTATTTTGTACCAGGGAAGTCTAGCTCAGAGCCACATGTCACACTTACCCGTGCTCAGTCAGTTCCCCCTCTCCTGGCCTGGGGGCTTCTGAAGTTGCAAGCCAGTCAGACATCCCTCAGGTTGGGCTGTCTGCTGCGTGTGTGCTGGGCCTAAGGCTCCTGTCCTGGCAGGAGATTCTCAGGTTCTTCTTTGCTTTCCACCTGGTGACCTTGACTTGACGTTGGCTTTGGGGACATGTGCTTTGATTTCATGGTTGATGTGGCATCTGCCACATTTTGGCTTTAGAGTTACTCCTTTCTCTGTTATTGACAAGAAACTTTCGGGAAAAAAAAACAAGACTGTATGCAGTCCCTTTACCGTTGTTTATTTTTTTCAGTGACTTGTAACCTTGGCTCCTAGATTGTCTGGTTTGGCTTTGGGAGCCTCTCTGGCCTGTGTTCAGAACTCCTTTCTGTCTGAAGGATAACCCAGTCCACACTCCTCCTATCTTAGACCTCACTTTGCCCTGGATTAACCCTTTCTCCAAGAAGTCCTGGTTCCTTTGATTGACATTATGTTTAGAAACCAGTCTCTAGGCTCTGGGAGCCCCCGGCTATTGGGTGTCTCTGTTCCTGGGCCTTCTCCTGGACGCAGAATGTGTGTGTCAGCACGCGTGTTCAGAGCTGTGCTCTTTCTGGATCTGTCTCTGTTGGAAACCCTGAGGTTGCAGGACTGCCTCCAGTTCCAGGGAATCCTCTCCTCTCCTCTCTGTTGGTTGGTTCTCTTTCCTGCAGCAGTGAGAAGTCACGTTATCCCTAGGTTTTATCCTTACTGGCTCAGCACCTGCTTGGGACTGGTTTCCCCTTCTGCTGCCCCTCCCTGCCTGCACAAGTGCCCTCCCCCTCTGACATCACCCCTGTTTCACAGTGCCCTGAATGTCCCTGCTCAGTGCTCTCCTCATGGTTGTCCTCTCTGCCCACTTGGGCTCCGCCTCCCTCATGAGGCCACCTTTCCATGTGCACACTTTCATCTTGCTGGCTAGAGCCACCTGCACTGAGCCAGTATGACTCCCTGGCCCCAGATACCTACATGACCTGGCCACAGCTAGTGGCATCAGGGCTGAATTGTTCAGGAGGCTGTGGACTGGGTAGAAGAGGCACTATTTTGAGTAGTCTAGGTGAACTTGCCATTTTTAATTTGGGTTCTCCTTCTGCACTTTCTTACCTTCAGTCTTATTAAGTACCTGGTTTGCCAGGCACTGTGCTGGGCATAGGGCAACAGAGTGAAAATAGAATGCATACAGTGCCACTCCTGGAAATTATCTTGCAGGGGGTTTAAATTTTCACTCATATATTGATTGGGGTAGCTCAGTATTCAAAAAGTTTCACTTTAATCTGGTCATATGCTAGAAGTTAACTGAAAAAGGCAACAGGAACAAAATTTATATAATTTATGCACCCAAGTGTATTCTGACCAAATCACTGACTATTCTATGAAATGATGGATAGCCATAGGGCAGCCTAGTGGATGCACCAGAGGTCTTGACAGTGGACACAGAGTTTGTGATCCTGTTTCTAGGAAATTGTCTAAGTGGAATAACCCAAGTGTAAGGCTGTGTTGAGGTTCACCTGGAGGGTGGGTGAGCACCAGTGAGCAAGTGGTTAATGGTATGAGCCCTGAAGAGATCAGTGAGTAGCCCTGCCCTTGGCACAGGCAGTGGTTCAAGTTCAGTGGCAAAGTGTAAGGAAAGTGCACAGTTGGGTCCAGAGTATATCATGTAAAAATCACCTTCCTGCTTTTCAATTGGAATTTTAATCTTCTGATTATAGCAATTATCTCTGATTGTAAGAAGTTGGTTTTAGGAGACAATGTCTCAAATACAGCACACGTGGCTTATTCCTCCTACCGAGGTTCAGTTAACCCATGCAAGATGACAGAGCTCTTGCTTATTTCTGCTCAGTGGCCTTGACGCCTTTGTAAATACCATTCAGAACAGGGCATCTTTTTTTTTTTTTTTTTTTGAGGGGGTTCGGCTGCACATCTCCCCCCTTGGTGCCATTCAGGGGTGCATCTGTACCCTGCAGGCCAGGGAGGCACCCCCCTGGTGCTGAGGATATTCATGCTGCGTGTGTAGCACCATGCTCACCCTGTGACCAGCAACTAGCAAGAGGCTCAGGAATGGAGGTGCATCTCAAAGGGACACTTTGAGATGAGCTTTTTCATTTCTGTATAAAGGCCAACTTGAAGCTGCGTGTCTCACAGTGAATTTCATTTTCTCACGGATCTGTTTACTCAAGGACTCTTGTATTTTCATGGGGCAGAAGAACGGTTTTATGACTAAGGAGTGATGCGTGTTGACTCCTGCACCCTTGGACACCCTAGTCTTGTGTGCTTGTTGGCAATGGTGAAATCATCTCGTGTCCACCACAGAGCTGAGTACTTGTGAGCATCTGTTTCACCTGCACAACCCCCAGGGCTTCCTTTATTGGCCCCATTTTACAAATGAATGACTAAATGACATTTCTACATAGTCAGGGACAGAGCAGGACCAAAACCAGGTCCAGGTGATATTGCACTTGCCTTGCACGTAGAAGACTCTGGCTTCCATCCTTAGAAATTTAAAACATAAGTAAATAAAACCCAGGTCTGCCTGTGGTGCCACTGTGCTGCTTCTCAAAGGTGTTCCAGGATCGCTGGAAGGAGAACTGATCCCACAGAGGCAGTGGCCCCTGCCTGTTGGGTTTGTGACCCACCATCTCATCAGAGGCTCTGTTCTCTTAGCAGAAATCCTCAGTGGGCAGTGTGTTCCGGCAACAGTCTATCGAGGACAAGGAGGATAAGCCGCCCCCGAGGCAGAAGTTCATTCAGTCAGAGATGTCCGAGGCCGTGGAGCGGGCACGAAAGCGCAGGGAAGAGGAGGAGCGCCGAGCCCGGGAGGAGAGGCTGGCAGCCTGCGCTGCCAAGCTCAAACAGCTAGACCAGAAGTGCAAGCAGGCCCAGAAGGCCAGTGAGGCCCAGAAGGCCAGCGAGGCCCAGAAGCAGGTGGAGAAGGAGGTACCTCGGTCCCCAGGCACCGAGAAGGCCCCCCCACAAGAAAATGGCCCTGCTGTCTGCAAAGGTAAGAGGCAGGTCCTTCCGCCAGCTGGAACCTTGGACTGGGCAGTGGTTTGCTGTTCCCATTCTCCAACTTGTTAGCAGCCTGTAGCTAGGGCTAGATTACATTGAAAGTGCCAGAATAGAGGCCAGGGTCATGTGCCTGGGTCTGGTCCTGTTTTGAGTTCTTAATCTAGCTGGTGAAATGCCTCGCCTCTCTAAAGCGTGGCACGTGCTGGCATGCTGAGGGGCATGTGAAATGCTGCACATGTGCAGGGCGGGGGGTGGTGCTGGGCGGGAGTGTCTGGAAGGCCTGAGTAGTCTTGCTGATAGTCTCCCTCTTGTCATTCTTGTGGCTGTTACCATTACTGCGCAGTTACATGAGGCACAGATGATAAAGGACATTCACAAAGCACAGGGTCCTCTTATGCAGAGGGGAGGAGCCCACCTCTTGTTAGAATGCATTCTCTTTGTGCCAGAGCTTGCACAGTGCTGCATGACCGACAGACGTGGCAGCAGGGGGCGCTCTCCAGGAAAGCCAGCTGTGTCTCTGTCATCTCCTTCAGTCCCCTCATGTCACCTCTTGTTAGGAGACAGAGGCCCATATTAGACACAGGCCCTGAAATCTACAGGATGGGGATGTTTGATCTGGTAGCCATGTGCCCTGGCCAAGAAGCTCAGAGAAATTAAGTTTTCTTCTGTCTTTTTTTTTTTTTTTTTTTTGGTACCAGGGATTGAATCCAGGGGTCACTTTACCACTGAGCCACATACCCAGCCCTTTTGAACTTTCAATCCTCCTACTTCAGCCTCCCGAGTTGCTAGGATTACAGGCGTGTGCCACCGCGCCCAGCTCTGCTCTCCTTTCACAGTCTCAGCACTCGGGGAGGGGCAGTAGAGAGACTGCGGGGAGCATTTCTCCTGGGCAGGCACAGTTCACTGTCTCATTCGGTCCTCATGTGAGTCCTGTGGAGTGGGCGTGACTGCTATCCTTCCTTACAAAGGAGGGAACACAAAAGGAGAAACTAAACCTGTGCCCAGGTCACACCACCTGTGGACATGGGGGATTCATCCTGTTTGGGGAATGGCCACTCTCGGGCTACCAGAGTCCTCTATCTATCAGACCTCCGCTCATAGCTGACTCTGATCACATGCACGTCCGCTGACCTCCTGGTCCTTGTCCCCATCTCTAACGTGGTTGTGGGTACAACCCGCTCACAGTGTCCTGTGGGGAATCCAGGAGCTGGTGCTCAAGGAGTATGTAGTGTGGGCTGGGCCCAGCACTGAGTCCTGCACAGAATGTTCCTGCCCACAAGAGAAGCACTTGCTGTTCAGCCATTGGTCACCTGAGTGCTGTGAGCTCACTGTGGCTTCTCTTTGCTTGCTCATTCTCTAGGCTCCCCAGAATTCCCTGCCCAGGAAGCCCCCTCCACTTTCTCAGAGGAGGCACGCACAGCTTCCCCAGCTGTGGGTCAGAGCAGCAGCAGTGAGGAGGAAGCCAGGGAGGCTGGGTCCCCTGCACAGGAATTCAGCAAGTATCAGAAGTCCCTTCCTCCACGGTTCCAGCGCCAGCAGCAGCAGCAGCAGCAACAGCAGGTGAACACCGAGCGACGGCCCCTCCTGTGCCCTCCCGTGCTGTTGCCCTCATGCATCCCGCTACCACACAGTCGTGCAGGGGTCACATTCCAAACTTGTGACTCTGTAGACCACCCCACCATTATTCTTCCCAGTGCTAGGTGCCCCCCGAATGAATACCACCCTTGTTGTGGTTTTCTAGGACATGAGGTAGTGGGGTACACGCTGAGCTCCACTGGCTTGGGTTGAAGAGCAGCAACCTCTCACACGCTGGGGACCCCTGGGGTCCTCCAGGACAGAGGCTGTGGGCTATACCAGGAGCTGTCAAGTGGGACGGGGTTCCTGAGTGTCTAGGGTTCCTGTGCCAGTGGTGGTTCCTGACTAGTCACATGTAGCTGTGGCCCGTGGTGTCCTGGTTGGCTAGGCTTGTCAAGCCCCTGCTTCTCCACGTGTGATCTGGGAAGGGCAAAGACTGCTTCACTGTGGCAGCAGGAGCCTCGTGTGGTGTGACAGTGATGCCTATGAACTGAGAAACACCAGCACCATCGCAGTCAGCCTTTGGTAAACCTTCAAAGGGACCTGCTTTGGGCCCTGAGAAACTCACATGGCCAGTTCTGCCCTGGTGCTCTCGCAGGCCGGTAGTCCCTCTGCTTAGCATGCTGTGGAGTGAGGCAGCCTCACAGCCTTGCTGGGAACCGAGCCTGGGGTGGAAACTGAGCTGACATGGAGGAGTCGCTTGGTGGGAGCCCAGCACTTGGGTGTGTAATACATTATTATTAATTAACATCAACCGAAGATTCTTCACAATGTGTATGCTCTGGCAAAACAGACCACGGCCTCAGCCTTTCCCTAGCATTTCCTTTGATTTCTTATAAAACCGTCAGCCCAGCTTCTCTGCCGCAGGTGTCCAGGAAGCGTCTCTGGGCCCCACTGTCCTGTGAGTAGTCCATGGGCTTGGAGTAGGATTATCCTTGGGAGAGATCCCTGGAGTTACTTGTGCCAAAACACTGCCGTCACAGCGACTGTAGGCAACTCTTCACGGGGAGTAGGGGGGACGGTGGTGGGGAAACCCTTCCTGAGGGTAGAAGGACACCTGCAAGCACCAGGGCAGCCTGGCTGGTTTGGTCCCCTGGGGACCTGTGTGAGACAGGAGGAGCTGTGGGGTGCAGGCCAGTATGGCTGGAGGCGGAGCTCTAGTCTCCTGACTGCTGAGCTCTGTTTCTTAAGTGTTCCTCAGAGGTGCAGTGAGTGCCAGTGGAGCCCCCAGGGAATCCAGCCCAGGACAAGCTGTGGACAGCCAGCTGGACAGGTGGCCTTTGTGTTTGCAGAGTCCAGGATATGTGCTGGAAGCCTGTTGGGCAGGCCATCCTTGGGATCTGCCATGAGTCCTGCTGGGCTGCTGACTCAGGGTTCACTGGGGAAGTCGGCACCCTCTGTCACTGATGCTGTTCATTCCTGTTCCCAGGCCAACCAGGCGTGCTGGCCTCGTGACTTAGGGAGCTCAGCGGCACACCTGCAAACCCCAAGCACTGCAGGAAGTACAGTTCTTTGGGACCAGAGGATGGGCCTGGGCTCAAGGGTCTTTTGGTGGCTTCCCAAGGAGACCCAGAGTTAGTGACAGACAGGCCTAGAATGTTCCATGTCCCGGCATGTGCAGGCAGAGCTGTGTGGAGCAGAGAGCTGGGGCCAGTCATGGAGTTGAAGCCAGGGAGGCAGATTAGGCATGGTCCACGGGACACTGTGGGTCACCTGTACCCTGGTAGGTCAGTGGTTGTAGGGCACGGGGGGACCGCTGAAGGTGCTTTTGAAGCTCAGAGCCAACGGCTGGGTGCGAAAGATGACCCTTGCTGAGTAGAGGATGGGACTGGGACAGGAATGATGGCCGTCCTTGGGTGGTGGCTGTAGACCAGCGTCCTGTGGGAAGTGTGCTGGTCTGTTGGTCAGTTTCAGTGGGATGTTTCATCTACATGGAAGCCTCATGTGTCGAGGGGAGCACCAGTGTACCTGGCCCCTGTTGTGGTAGGCATGACTGCCCACCCAGCCCTGGGAGACTCCAGCCTGATGGTTGTGCTGTTGGGGCTCCCCTCCAGGCAGCTGCCTGTCTCCTCCCTCCTGGAGGGCTTTCTGTGCCACATGCCAGAACGCTGGAGACTATGGTCGCTTACCCCTGTCTGATCAGGTCTCTCTTCTGGGTCAGGAGCAGCTGTACAAGATGCAACACTGGCAGCCGGTGTATCCCCCGCCTTCCCACCCGCAGCGAACCTTTTACCCGCACCACCCCCAGATGCTGGGCTTCGACCCCAGGTGGATGATGATGCCTTCCTACATGGACCCTCGGATCACACCCACCCGGACCCCTGTGGACTTCTACCCCTCAGCCCTGCACCCTTCAGGTGAGCACGGGGCTGGACAGTGGGTGGTTAGGGTGGCATCTCAAGAGCGAGGCTCTTGGCGTTCGTTCTGGCCTCCAGGACTGGTCTGCGTCTTGCAGAGCGCAGGTAAGGTTGTGTTCCTGTCCTGGACACTTACTGGAAGAAAGCAAGACCCCACATTTTAAATGGCTCAAAGTGATTTTGAGGTCTTGCTGCCTCACACAGTCCCTTTCCATTCTCACTGTCTTTGCATATTGTCTCTTTTTCTTCCTTCATTGGTCTTTCCCAGGGTTTTTCTAAGGCCTTTTTAAAATCAGAATTGGGGTTTCTTATTTTTCCTTTATTTTTTTGGGGTTTTAGTTAATCATTTTCTTCTTTCTACCGCCTTATTTCTCTTGAAATTATTCTGTTTATTTTGTAAGTGATTGTGTTGGACACTTGATTCAATAATTTCTGACTTTCAAGATGACCTTCATGGTGTCAGTTTCCAGTGTTGCGGCGTTGTGGCCAGGTATGATGGTCTGATGTGAGCCGGGGGCCAGCAGACTTCTCGCCTGTGGCCAGGCGTCGCATGTCATGGGCTTTGGTCAGCTCTTCAGTTCTGCTGTCGTAGGAAGAAGCAGCCAGGGGCAAATCGTGAATGAGTGCATTTGGTTGTTTTCCAGTAAAACGTCATTTAAACAGATAACAAGCCAGATTGTGTTCAGAGGCTTTGACTCTCGGTTGGCTGCCATTTGTTGAGGTTTTCTTTGTAGGCTGTTACAAAGTCAGTTTTTTATTTTTTCCTGTTTGTTTTCTTCTTTATTCTTTTTGCCTGAAAAGAATCTGTGTTCTGTTGGATGAGTCCGTTCAGTTGAGTTTGCCAGTTGTGTTGTACAAGTGTTTCTTGTGTTACATTTTTTATCTCCTTAATTAGTTACTGAAAGGTGTGTAGAATCACCCTGCACCAGGGGCTGGGGGCTTAGTAGCTTAGTACATTAGTAGAGCCTGTGAGTGTGTATCAGGCCCTGGGTCCAATCAGTAGCATAAAAAGAGAGAAAAGAGAAAACAACAACAGCAAAGCTCCCAATATGGCCGTGGACTTGTCGGACCCTCCAGCAGTGTCCATCTTTGGAGGCACAGAGTGTGGAATGACATCTATTCCTATTGTCACCTACCTGCTCCGGTAGTGTTTTTCTGCCTTTACCATCTGCTTTGTCCAATAGTAGCACAATGATGTCAGTTTCCTTTTGATTAGAACTTAGAGTCTCTTTTGTTCAGTTTTTTGCTGCCATTTCTCTGAGTCCTTATTTCTAGGGAGTGCATAAATTTTTGTATACAAGACCTATATGGTCTTACTCTGAAAATTCTATGGCTTTTAACTACCAAAGTTGCTCCCTTTACATTTATTCAAATTTTATATTTAGATTTTCCCATTAATCTGTCTTATGCATTCCGCTTATCCTACTTTCTGTGTGTGTGTTTCCCTTCTACGTTCTGTTTCTTATGTTAGTGACATTAAAATCCTAACATGAGGGGCTGGGGATGTGGCTCAAGCAGTAGCGCTCTCGCCTGGCATGCGTGCGGCCCGGGTTCGATCCTCAGCACCCACATACAAACAAAGATGTTGTGTCTACCGAAAACTAAAAAATAAATATTAAAATTCTTAAAAAAAAAAAATCCTAACATGAGGACTGGGTACACCTGGTGGTAGAGTGATTGCCTAATATGTGTGAGACACTGGGTTCCAGCCCCAGCACTGGCCCCCCCCCCCCAAAAAAAAAAAATCCTATCGTGCCCTCTTGACCTACAGAAGGGTCTCCACCTTCATCTGAACCTGCTGACCTCTGTCTTTATTCTTGTGCCCACACCCACAGTTACCGTTTTGTCATCTTCTCTGTGCTATTGAGCTGGGCCTGCGTGTTCCCTTGTCTGATGGCCTTTCTTCACCTGGGGTGGGCCTGTGTCATCTCTGACAGTCTTCTGCCATTGGGGTTTCTGGCCTGAACAGAGAGCTGCAGGCAGGTGCTCTTCCTCTGGGTGCTGTGCAGATCTTCCTGTTTTCTTCTGGCTCCTCTTGCTGCTGAAAACTTGATCCATTCTTAGGTCTTCTGTGCTGTATTGTCTCTGGCTGTTTTCGAGGTCTTGTCTTGGGTGTCCTTGGTTCTGTCACTATGTGCTGTGTTCAGATGGACCTCTCCGATTACTCTGCTTGCGAGTCCTTGTGCTTGAATCTAAGGTGTACCTCTTTCCCCACTTCTGGAAGATTCTCTTCCGATAATTGCTTCAAGTTATTGACTCTCCTTGTTCCTTTTTCTTCTTTGTATTTAGGTCTTTACTTTCTGGTACTGGGGTAGCCCCTAGCACATAGGTCCTGACCTTGCAAGTGATGGGCCGGGGCTCTACCACTGGGCGACATCCAGACCCTCCTTGTTCCTTTTATCTTTTTTTTCTAGGTCCTGCTCTAGGTTTATTATGTACCTTCCATGATGTCTTTTAAGTGTCTTAAATCAGAGAAAGTGAAAATGAGCAGGCGTTGCCCCTTTGTTGCCTTCCAGGAAGCCCCTGGCTGTTCCCAGGACACTTCTCTCCCCAGCTGAGTCTGTCTACTTTTATTACTGTCCAGTGAGGTGTTTGTTTTTTTTTTTGTTTGTTTGTTTGTTTTTTTAATATTTTCTAGTTGTGAATGTACCTGTATTTTATTTATATGTGGTACTGAGAATCGAACCCAGTGCCTCACGCATGCTAGGCAAGCACTCTACCACTGAGTTACAGCGCCAGCTCTGTTCAGTGAGGTTTTTTTAAGTTTTTAAAAAATTTTTCTTTTATGTTCTTAATTATTTCAAATGTGATTTCTTAGTGATTTCCAGATGGCTGTGCTGTCTGAAGTCTTGAGGACTCACTGTGAGCTCATGGTGAATACTCAGCACACGTGTTCTGGTGGTTTTGGATCTAGTTTGGTTTCAGGAAGCAGTGTGGATCGGGTTGAGGGCATGTTCCTCCATAATCTCTTTAGCTGGAACCACCCTTGATGGCAGGTTTCTGGACTATTCTGGGAGTTAGAAATTTGAACCCCTTCTGCCTAGATCCCCATGGAAGCAGCCATGGGGTTTCTGAATTCCAAGAGAGTGCTTTTTCCTGCCCAGATCCAGGCACTCAGCCCTGCTGAAAATCACGCATTCTCCAGTGCACCTGACAGGCATGGGCAGAGGCTGGGAGAGGCACAATTTGTCCAGGTGCACTTTGGAGGGTCTCTGTTTTGAGCAGGTTCCATTTGCACTCCTTGTCCTATGAAGGTGCTGAAGACCAAGCCTGAGGGTTTCCAGGCTGAGCTGCCCTTCTTTCTGATCTTCAGGGTGCTCCAGCTCCTGCACTCGTAGCTCTGGTTTTCAGCTTCTGGAAGTTACTATTTTTTTGTGAACACAGTTCTGCAAGCAAAACATTTGATCTAGGGCTGGGGATGTGGCTCAAGCGGTAGCGCGCTCGCCTGGCATGCGTGCGGCCCGGGTTCGATCCTCAGCACCACATACCAACAAAGATGTTGTGTCCGCCAAAAACTGAAAAATAAATGTTAAAATTCTCTCTCTCTCTCTCTCTCTTTCTCTCTCTCTCATTCACTCTCTCTTTAAAAAAAAAAAAAAATTTGATCTATTCTGCCCAGCCCTTTTGTGACAGTAGGGGTTTTCGGGTCTTCATGTAGCCACAGACAGGGCAATGTGTGCCTCATGAGGAATGCGTAATGAAAGGCACGAAGCTGTGGGTTTCCAGGGAATCCTGCCCACCTTGAATTGGACCAGCTGTGCTGGAGTCCCCTGTCAGCAGCACTTGAGCAGAGTCCAATGGCTAGTGCAAAGCTTCTGACTGCTGGCCTGATGCTGAACCATCTTCTCACCAGATGAGCTGCAGTCAGGAGACAGGCGCGACAGTGTCATAGGGCTTTGAGTATTTCAGAGTCAGATCTGTTTCCTTGCAGATGTAAGCCCAGACCTGGGCAGCACCTGTGCCAGCCCCACTGCCTCACCTGACAGGCATGGGCAGAGGCTGGGAGAGGCACGATTCGTCCAGGTGCCCAGCCAGTTACAGCTGGTGGGACCTATATGCTGGTCCAATCTGGCGAGTTAGCAGTTTTTTTGTTTTGTTTTTAACATTTTTTATAGTAAATGGACACAGTACATTTATTTTATTTATATATGGGGCTAAGGGTCGAACCCAGTGCTTCACATGTGCTAGGCAAGCGCTTTATCAACTGAACTCCAATCCCAGCCCAAGTTAGCAGTTTTTTTGTTAATTTTCAACTGCCACCCTCCTCCCTCACCGCATTCCCAAAATCTCCCCGTACACCATATGTAGTGTTGCCATCCTTTTTGGAGTTAGGGATAAAAAGAAATAAACTCAGCCTAAATCTTCCTGCAAGGATTCGGAAGTAGACAGTGCTGGCTGCCATTCTCACATGCTCTCTGGGATGTGGCTCTTCTGCCTAGGTCTGAACTGGAGAGCTTCCAAGCATCTCTGCTGCACAGCACTCCTCAGCTTGCTGACCCCGTGGCCTCTGGTTAGCACTGAGGGATTCCACTTGTCATTTCCAGTTTGCATGTCCCAGTTTTATTACCCTTTGATATAGACACTTGGTCTGAGAACTCAGCTTGTCTCTGCAGGTCTTTGAACAGGTCAGGTGGCTTCAGGGTCCCTGGTCAGAAAAGAGTGAAGGCCACTATTCTGGAGTGGGGTGCTGTGTCCACGGGCAGGCCGAGAGACTTACTGTTCCACGTAGCTGGCTGGTTGCCATGGGGCTTTCTAAATGACATGATTCAGAATTGTCCTTTATCTTTGCCAGGACTGATGAAGCCCATGATGCCCCAAGAGTCCCTCAGTGGGACTGGATGTCGTTCTGAAGATCAGAGCTGTGTGCCCCCACTCCAAGAAAGAAAAGTGACCGCCATCGATCCAGCTCCCGTCTGGAGCCCAGAGGGCTACCTGGCTCTGCAGAGCAAAGGCTACTCATTGCCCCACCCAAAGTCAAGCGACACTTTGCCTGTGGATGTGCGTGTCAGGTGAGATGACACTTGCTCCCGCTGCCTGGATGCTACAGGACAGCTCTCTGGTCCTAAGGGAAAGGCCCTGTCCCAGGAGACGCTGCCTTGGGAGGCGGGAAGGGGTATGGATTGTGCTTGGATACTGTGTGAACGGCTTTTACTGAGGGGGGCTGAAGGCTCAGCAGGAGCCCCAGACTGCCAGTCTTGGATGTGGAGTGGGGGAGGGCCTCACAGGCAGGCAGGTCGAGGGAACGGGTGTGGGCTTGCCCCTTGGTGAGTAAACAGGGCTAGCCCTGCTGCCCGGGGCCCGACTCCAGCCGACTCCCAGGCTCCAGCTTGCTCCAGGGGACCGCCAGCTTCTCTTTGTCTCCGGGTGGCATGCTGAGCCTGCCCAGTGGCCACTGCCTTCTCTGCGCTCACGGACTTCAGGGGCCATGGAAGGCCCCATGGCCCAGCTGCTCTAAGACATGTTTAAAGATAGAGCAAGTGTTTGCTGTGTTTTTCTTTCTTTTTTAAGGCTTTTTTTTTTTTTTTTCTTTCTGAAACTGAGCTTTGTGTTCAGCATGGAAGCCAGGAACCCAGCTCCAATCACATTGACTGATTTCTCTGGTTCCTTTTCAGGAATGAAAGCTCTTACTCTGCCTCCCCCGGAAGGTCAGGGGGCGTAAGTGCCCAGCGCCATCTCTTTGAGGAGAGAGGGGAGGAGTACTTGAGTGCTTTTGACAAGAAGGCCCAAGCAGACTTTGACAGCTGTATCTCTTCTCAAAGAATAGGCCAGGAGCTTTTATTTCCACCCCAAGAAAATGTTCAGGAGGCGGGCGCTCCTGGGGGCCACGCCCAAAACCTCAGGCGTCCCCCGCTGGAGCCTGACTTTGTCCCAGTTGAGAAAAAGCCAGAGTTTTGCAGCTGGGACATTGGCCACCAGCCAAAGGCCCCCGACACAGCCAAGGGTGTTGAGCAGGAGGCGCCTCGGGAGGAGCCTTCCTTCCATGCTGCCTCCTGGGAGAAGGAAGGGAGCCCTGACAAACAGCCAGACCCAGAGCCCGAATGGACACCTGAGCCCCGGAATTCCAGTAGCCAGCACCAGGAGCAGCCAGGCAGGACCCGGAGATCAGGACCCATCAAAAAACCGGTCCTCAAAGCCCTGAAAGTGGAGGAGAAGGAGAAGGAGCTAGAGAAGGTTAAGCGGGGGCTCGGGGAAGAGAGTGCACGGCTGGCCACAGAGAAGCCTGAGCAGGATGAGGACGAAGAGAACGACCCTGCCCTGGCCAACGCCTCCCCTTCCGCTCTGGAGGACAAGGCCTCCACCCAGGCTGGGTCCAGCCACGAGGCCAGCAAATGGGATGTGGATGAGGATGAGAAGCCTGACAAGGCCTGGGAGCCCAGACCGTCCCGAGAGAACAGCGACATTCCCCCCACCAAGAGAAACAACTGGATCTTCATCGACGAGGAGCAGGCCTTTGGGGGCCGGGGGCAGGCCCGCAGCCGGGGCCGAGGTTTCAGAGAATTCACTTTCCGAGGTCGGCCAGCCGGGGGAAATGGAAGCAGCCTGTGTGGCGGGGGCGTCCTGGGGGCCCGCGGCATCTACAGCAGCAGCCAGCGGAGTGGCCGCGGTCGGGGCCTGCGGGAGTTCCCCCAGCCAGAGGACAGCCCCAGAGCCAAGCCGCGGCGGCGCATCGCCAGCGAGACCCATAGTGAGGGCTCCGAGTATGAGGAGCTGCCCAAGCGGCGCCGGCAGAGGGGCTCAGAGAGCGGGACGGAGGGCTCGCTCCTGGGGCGGGAGGAGGGCGCCCTGCAGACGGACTCCTGGCGCTCCAGCAAGGCGTACCCCGAGGACCAGAGCGGCCCGGAGGCCAAGGGCCGGGGCCCTCGGGCCTGTGGCCGTGCTCTCCCGCCCAGGCTGAGCAACGGCAGCTATGGGCGCAGGGCCTTCGCCCCCAAGGAGCCAGTCCCCTGGCAGAGCAGGAGCCCAGGCAGCTCCTGGCAGGAGTACGGTCCTGCCGACACGGGTGGGACCCGGCGTGCCGCGGACAAAGACTACGTCCCTGACTCCTACCGACATGCGGACTCGTTTGGCAGCAGGGCCTTCGAGGACAGCCGCTTGGAGGACAAGCGGTCCTTCTTCCAAGATGACCATGTTACAGATTCTGAGAATGCAGAGAACCGGCCATTCCGGAGGAGGCGCCCCCCACGCCAAGACAAGCCCCCGCGCTTCCGGCGGCTGCGGCAGGAGCGGGAGTCCTTGGTCCTGTGGGGACCAGAGGAGGAGGCCCCCCTGCTGGCGGGCCAGTGGCCGGGCCGGCCCAAACTCTGCCCTGGGGACAAGGGTGGCGCAGGGGGCCGCAGGTCCCCAGACCCATCCTGCCACAACTCCTCTGACCATGCCAACGAGGAGTGGGAAACGGCCTCTGAGAGCAGCGACTTCAGCGAGCGCAGGGAGAGGCGCGGGGGCCCAGGGGAGCCCGACCCGCAGGGGGACGGTGGCCTGTCTGGGGCCGGTCTGGGTGAGAAGAAGGAACTGGCCAAGAGGAGCTTCTCCAGCCAGAGGCCCCTGGCTGACAGACAGAGCCGCAAGCTGGAGCCGGGAGGGTTTGGGGAGAAGCCCGTTAGGCCAGGTGGTGGTGAGACGTCCCCCCGCTATGACAGCCAGCAGAGCGGGACACCCTTGAAAGCCAAAAGGTAACCGAGAGCACCACCCCAGGCCCCTGTTGTTGTCCCCCCGCGCAGCAGCCCCGAGTCCATGCATGCATGCCCGCCGGGCCACGCGCTGCCGGCCGCTGTGTGTCAGCGTCTCATCCTGCTCCTGCATCGCTTGTCTGCTTCTCACGATGTGTCCTTGTTGTTGTGGCCTGACAGTCTGAGCCTGAAGTGTGCCCTGCCCCACCCTGTGCCTTGTGGCTGCAGCCTTGTCCCTGCCAGGGTTCAGCCTCTGAATGGTCCTTGGAGCCCTGTAGTAAGGGAATTGCCTATATGTGGCACCTGGGAGCACTGGCCAGTCCACCTGATCCCTCTGCTCCTCAGACAGCTGGGCAGCATCCTGGAAGGCCTCACTAGCCTTCTGGCTGCACGGAGGACGGCTCTTCTTCCCCCAGCAGCTCTGCTTCTCTACCACTTCCTTGGTGTGGTCAGAGTTGCCAGAGCAGCTGGGAGCAGCCGCCTGCAGCCCAAGGAACATCTCTCCTTTGGAACCAGAGGTTTCTTAGGTGGACAGTCTGTGCTTGGTGTCACTCATGGCCCACAGGCTCCTGTGTGGGGAAGGGTGGCTTTGCTGACTCTGCCTACTCCATGTCTCAGAGGGGACATGCAGGGGTGTTAAGGCACCTCAGCACACTGACGCTGCCTGTCCTCCTTAGAAGTTCAGGGGTGTTTCTATCCCTAAAGAAGGAGCCTCCGGAGAGTGCTAGTTTTTCAGGTGTTAGTCTGACCTTGCTCTCTGGGGCCCAGAAGCCCCGACTTGGCTCTGCCCTGAGCCTCATAGCAGGGCAAGGCCAGGGCTGCTGGCTGCTGGCTCAGAACAGAAAGGCTGGCAGCCCTGTCTGAAGTGTGCCCCATCTTCCCTCTCTTCCTCTGCGCGTGCTGAACGCAGCAGGCAGTGGGAGAGAAGAGAGCACGGAGGGGGGTGGTGAGGGCAGCTCTTTCCTGCCCAGGGCTCTGCCCAAGCAGTGTGGGCTGGGCTCTTCTTGGAGTAGGTGTCGGTCCACGAGGCTACTGTTCATGTGGCCTAGAAGAAGGAACTGACCTGGGCCAGGCTGCTGTGTGCGTGCAGGCTGCGTGCACTTGTGGGTTTTTTTCTTTCTCTTTTGCTAGCCTTTGGGCGTCTCTGATTTCACAGATCTTTTTTGCTTTATAGGTCCCCGGATGAGGCCCTGCCTGGAGGCCTTGGCTGCAGCAGTGGGAATGGCCACTCGCCTTACACCCTAGAGCGGGCCACACACGCCAACGCTGACAGTCCAGAAGCCACCAGTAAGAAGGCAGAGAAGGAGTCCGTGCTGGCTGTTCAAAGGGCTGGCGAGCAGGAGGAGGCCCGGAAGCAGTTTGACCTGAGCTATGGAAGTGAGTCTAGGCACCTCCCATCCTTCCAGAAGACCCCAGGTGGATCCAGGGCCTCGGTAGTCTTTGGGTGGGAACACATAATTCTTCTAAGGGGAGAATTAGCCCTTCCAAGTGACCGTCAACTTCCGAGAACTGCCTTGAACAGGCACCAGGCTGAGTTCTTGGCTGTGGTGGTGAGCAGTACAGTTGCTTGCCACCCGCGCTACCCACTGCCTCGCTGGGAAGCCCGATGCCCAATGGTTCAGGGAGATTCCAAGTCCACCAGCTGGTAGGAGCGAAGCTGGCTGTAAGAGCGTCATCCCCAAAGATTGTGTCCTTCTCACCATGGTGCTGCTCAAGCTGCCCTGGGTGAGACTGCAGGGGTTAAGGTGGGATGTGTGGCCATGACCAGGTCTCCATAGCTGTGGTGGATGCTGGAGCTCCTTGGTAGCGTCCAGCCAGATGCTGCCCAACTTTCTGAGCCAAGCCTGTCCTCAGATATCAGGTACAGTAGAGTTGGGTGATTCAAAAAACCACAACTTCTCTTGGTTCAGGTGCCATCATTGAAAACTGTGCGTCTGGCCCTGGGGAGGAGAGTGAGGTGGGCTCCATGGTGGGCGAAGGCTTCATTGAAGTGCTGACCAAGAAGCAGCGCCGGCTCCTGGAGGAGGAGAGGAGAAAGAAGGAGCAGGCTGCGCAGGTGAGCAGGCGCAGGCTGGGCGTGGGGCTGGGGAGTCCAGGGAAGAGGGGAGAATTAGCTGTGAGGCTTGCATTGCTCCCAGTGCCTGCCATGCAGCCCGTGGGAGCAGGTGAGGGCCGTCACCATTTCACAGAGGGGAATCTGGGTCACAAAGAGGCTGACTCCTCAAAGCTCAAAGCTTACGTGGGGTCATACCTATTGGCCGCCAGGACTCCTCCCTCCACAGGGTCCCCGCCTGGGTGGGCAAGAGTCCTCTTCCCCCAAGCCATGAGTTCAGGAGCTCTGTGCCACATGGGAGGTTTGCAGACCGCCACTCGGCTCCTGGGGGTATGGCTGACCTGCCAGTGTGCTCAGTGACCCGCATCTTGAGCAATTTCAGTGGTTTAGTTGGCACTGGGATCCTTTTCCTAGGAGAGCTTGTCATTCTTAGGACCTTCTAGGGTAGACTACATCACTCTCTTTTCCCCTTAGGTGCCTGTGAAAAGTCGAGGCCTTTCCTCTCGTATTCCCCCTCGATTTGCTAAAAAACAGAACAACTTGTGCCTGGAACAGGGCGATGTGGCCGTGCCTGGCAGCAGCCTGGGCACTGAGATCTGGGAGAGCAGCAGCCAAGGTGAGAGCATGGAGCCTGCCTCTTCCTCCTGTGCCTTGCTTTTGAGCTGTGAGTGTAGGTGGGGCCTCACTCGCGCTGAGCTCTCTCCTGGGCTCCTCTGCTGAGCCAGTGTTGATGGCCAGCCTAGCACTGCTTGCTTCAGCAGCTCCCAGTTGGGCAAAATTTCACTTGCCTGTGGTGTGGGGAAGAGCAGCGTGTTCCACATTCCCAGCAGCCCGGAGCAGGACATCCAACGAGCTGACCCTCAGGAATGTGGGTTGGGCTTATTCGTCAGGTCTAATCATCCTTCATTCTTCCCTATGGAGAGGAGCGAGTGTGTCCTCCCCAACAGAATGAAAACCCTGAGAGCACCTCCCAGCGCTCTCATGGAAAGGCAGACTTGAGACCACAGAATGTGTTTCCCTAAAAATGTTTGTATTCCAGTAACTTTTCACCTTTTTTTGTGTGTGTGTATGGAACTGCACCCAAGGGTGCCATATCACTGAGCTACACTCCCAGCCCTTAATTTTGAAACGGGCTTTTGGTAAGCTGTGATCCTCCTGCCTCAGCCTCACTGGGCACTGGCATTGCAGGCATCCAGTTTATTTTTATGCAAAGGTTTGCAGAGAGAGGCAGCTGGACCACAGCCCCCTGACACACTCAGGATACTAGGTTCTACACTTTGATTCTCTCATTGTCACTATACAATCTGTCCTTAAGTTCCAGGTAAAATCTTGGTGCCAACACATTGAAGGATAACATTAGTTGGTGTTCAGGTCTGATTGAAAGCAAGAACTATCTTTTACTAAGCATTGATAGTGTCAGGTTTAGTACCATGGATGAATGATAGTTATTACCATATCCATGTAATACCCACCGACCAGATTGCCTGGGCAGCCTTCCCTAGGCAAGAGAGCTGCCGCCTCCCATGAGGTCTCTTCTCCAGAGTTCCATAACATCTCATCAGTTGGTTGGACCAGGGGTCCATGGGTGGTTCAGAGGACCCTGGACCTTAGAATAGATTGTCATGTTCTTGTGTATCAGTGTCCGTGGCAGCACTTGTCAGGTCTGCAGAAGGGCCTGTGAGCCAGTACAATCTGAGTAATATCTGTCTGGACTGTTTAAAGATTTTATAGACACTACCAAATTTAGAAACATGCCAATGTAGAAGTAGTGCAGGAGAATTCAAACAGGTGTGATTTTGAAAAAACACAGTCAGTGAAACCCCAAGAAGCACATTTGCTAGCCTCAGACGGTACCGGGAGACTGGCATGCAGCTGCTTCTGTGTGTCAGACCAGGCACTGGGGTGGGGTGGGTCTGTCATACTGGGTGCTGGGGTGTAGGTGGGTGTGTCCAACTGGGCACTGGGGTGGAATGGGTGTCTCACTGAGTGCTGGGGTGCCAGTGGGTGTGTCCTTCCAGGTGCTGGGGTGGGGTGGATGTGTCACAGTGCTGGGGTACAGGTGGGTGTGTCCTACTAGGCACTATGGTTGGATGGGTATGGCACACTGGTCAGCTGGGGTGGGGTGGGTGCCAAAGGCAGTTCCGGGAACTGGATTTCTGTGAACTCTGATTTCAGAGCCACATACCCACGTCTTCCAGACTGTTTGTCCCTCTCTGATGCCCTGACTTTGTGTCCCCCTCCTTGTGGCAGCCCTCCCTGTGCAGGCCGCAGCCAGTGATTCCTGGAGGAAAGCCGTCTCTGCCTTCAGCAGCACTGAGCCCAGCTCCACCGAGGTGCGTGTGCCCTGTGCCTGACCCGAGCTCCGCCCTGTCCGTGAACTGCGTGGAGTCTCTAGCTTGCTCTTCGGCCTCAGTCTCTGGTCTGTGTGTGGTGCCTGCATGAACATAGAAGAAGGGGTAACCAGCCCGTGCCCCCGGGTAGGGATCCAGAGCAAGGGCCTCCTGAGCTGGTCTTGGTAGTCACCAGTCTGAAATGACCTTGGCAGTGTCGCCGAGGACCGTGCATCATGTGGTGATCATGAGCTTGGCAGGGCTGGCGCCTTCATGTGGCTGCATGTGTTTCATGGAGCACTGGAGCAGGTCAGGGCCAACCAAGATCAGGACTGGACTTGAGAAGGCAGGTGGCTGGGGAGGTGTGTCAGTGCCACATGCAAGCTTCCCTTCTGGACACTCATGTTTTGGAGTTTGGGGACAGATTCTAATCCTTGTGTGCTCTGTACAGCAGGGTTTTAAGAGCAGCCAGGGAGACAGCGGTGTTGACTTGAGTGCAGAGTCTCGGGAGTCGTCTGCCACCTCCTCACAACGCAGCTCCCCGTATGGTACTCTGAAGCCAGAGGACATGAGCGGTCCTGGCCTGGCAGAATCCAAGGCCGACAGCCACAAGGAGCAGGCTCAGAAGCAATCTGAGCAAAAGGTAACCTGGAAGTCCCCTTCATGGTGGCCAGGTCCTGGGTGAAAGGAGCCGTTGTCATGTCTTTCCTGACACCCGGGCATGGGGAAGGTAAAGATTGTATATCTCAGCCTTTCTGCTCTCCCATCAAGGACTCAGAACAAGGCTCAGGACAGAGCAAGGAGCACAGACCAGGACCCATCGGCAATGAACGTTCTCTGAAAAACAGAAAGGGCTCAGAGGGGACTGAGCGGCTGCAAGGGACAGTCGTCCCACCTGTTAATGGGGTAGAGATTCACGTGGACTCCGTGCTGCCTGTGCCACCCATTGAATTTGGAGTCAGTCCAAAAGTGAGACTTGACTTTTTTTTCTTGGTACTTGGAAAGTGGGGGCTTAGGGCTGTTCCCTAGAAAGCAGGACGATGGAAGCGGAACAGCACTGCACTGGGAAGAATGCTGGTAAGGAGTCAGGGAGGAGGCAGGGGCTCTTGACTTGCCACGTAGATGGCTTTACTGACACCAACCAGGCCTCCGAGGTCAGCCAGTGGACAGGGAGAGGAGTCAGGGTGGCTCCCTTTCTCCAGTGTGGTCATCTTGTTCATGTATGGCTCTGGTGAATGCTGCTTAGTGGGTGTTTTGAGTCACCAAAACTGGATTGCATTCATGTGTGCCTCTGGAGTAGGGCAAGCCAGAATGAGTTCAGTAGCCATGTGCCATTTTTTTTCCAGGACTCTGATTTCAGCTTGCCACCTGGTTCTGCCTCTAGTCCTGCAGGGAATGCAGTGGTCAAACTTCAGGATGCCTTGGCTAGCAATGTAAGTCTCTGCTTCTCTTCCAGCCCCAGTGTTGAGCCACTGTGTAGGCCACAGGCACATGATCACTTGGGCGGGAGTCCACTCTCTTTACAGTGCCTCTGTATTGTGACTTGCCAGTAGGAGCAATGGCATTCCTAAGTTCCAGGTTATCTGGCTTTCTTTAGATCCCATCTTCCTGTGTGCCAGATGTGTCCAAGACTGGTGCAGACCATCTTTTAGTAGCCAGTGGGGGAATGGAGGTAAAGCAGGAGTGTCCTCCTGGAGGCCCATCCTCCCCACCTGAGGGTCCCTGAGTCTGTGTGTTTGATGCAGTAGACCTTCTGCCTCTCCAGCCTGCACTTGGGAGCAGGGAGTTGTGGCTCTGTAGACTGCTCCACACTGGCCGTGTGCTGACAACTGTGTCCATCTCTGTGCAGCATCCCCAGGTTTCAAGGGAGATCAGTGCTGCAGAACGTTGACAGACATTGACCAAAAATGTTCTGTGGTTACATGGGTTTGAACTGCTAAGCTAACCGGATTTTAATACTTTGAGCTTTCCCAAATTGCTATGATATGGGACACTGTGCTCTACCGGAGGCTTTAGCCTATATTAACAGGGACATGCTTCTCCATTTCCTGAGGGGCTCTGTGACAGGCACAGCCTTTCCCTGTCCTGACTTAGGCATCTCCAGTCCAGGTGGCACGTATACTTGCCTACTGGTAGCCAGTCCATTTTTTCTCTTGCTGGGATACAGCTGTCTTATGTCAAGGGCTCTGTGGAACATGGGTGTGGAAGGGACTCTCTACAGATTGTTTTTGAGGAAATGACGTCTCAGGGAGATAGGCCGTGGTCTCGGGCACATGTGGCCAAACCTGAAGACTACTGGCTACCTCGCTTCCTCAGCTCCTTGTTCCATGGTCTCCTTTCTTCCCATCTCCAGGCAGGGTTGACACAGAGCATTCCCATCCTCCGGCGAGATCATCATATCCAGAGGGCCATTGGCCTCTCCCCAATGTCCTTCCCCACTGCTGATCTCACATTGAAGGTAACACCATCCCTGCACTGGGAGGAGGGAGGAGCCCTTGCACCCTTTGGCTTAGATTGCCATTGTCCCCTGCTGTCCCTGGTAGTAATTTGCGCCCCTTCCCTCCCCTTGCTTTCAAAGATGGAGTCTGCACGGAAGGCTTGGGAAAACTCCCCCAGTTTGCCAGAGCAGAGCTCTCCAGGGGGTGCTAGCTCGGGCATCCAGCCTCCGTCCTCGGTGGGCGCCTCCAGCGGGGTCAACTACAGCTCCTTTGGTGGAGTATCCATGCCACCCATGCCTGTGGCCTCTGTAGCCCCTTCTGCTTCGATGCCAGGTATTATGTCCCCTGAGCCAGGCTCAGAAGCCTTCTCCATTCATGATTAAGCAAAGCGCTGGATGAATAGCCCCGAGCACATCCCAGTCCAATGCCTGCTGTGCCACCTCTGCCAGGGAGCAGCAGAGCAGCGCACCTCCCTGGGCCACAGCTTGTCCCTCTGTAGAGTGGGCTGGTGATGACTCTCCAGAGAGTAGCCATGCCCATGAAGCAAGGGCATCTCTGGAAGGTGCTTGGTACCAGCTGAGCCCTCCATCGGTGGTGGCCATCCTTGTCACTGTGTCGTGGCCCCAAGGGAGAACAGTGGGGATTTTGAGGAACCAGCTGCCAATGTCTCAGTGATGTAATTCCAATAGATCCTTCTGACCCTCCACTGTGGACTCGATAGCAGGAGGATGAAGAGGACAGTGACTGAGAGACCAGGGCAGCTGTATTCAACAGCCCTCCCGAGGGTCTGCAGCAGTTGGTGGGTGATGGTTGTAAAAGGTGGGCCACAGCCCACTGCCCTGCTCAGGTCCTGCTGCTGAGCCCCCAGGTGTGTGCTGCAGCACAGAAGGGAGCAGCCTCCACCTGCTCACACCCTCACTCCCAGAGTCTGCTGGGAAGTGGGACATGTGCAGTGTCTCCCTAAAGGACACTTGGCAACAGGAGACTTGATCATTCTCTCCTCCTCTGGATTCTGTTTCCAGGCAACCACCTCCCGCCTCTGTACTTGGACGGTCATGTGTTTGCAAGTCAGCCCCGGCTGGTTCCTCAAACCATACCTCAGCAGCAGAGTTACCAGCAGGTGAGGATGGCAGGACAGGCGGCTGGACAGGGAGGTGCAGCACCAGCACAGCCACTGCTGCATTCACTTCCTCGTTGTCCCGTTTCCTGTGTCCCCTGTGTGATGCCTAGCACCTGGCACATCATGACACCTAGAGAATTTGTTGGATGAGGAGGACCAAGTAAATGCTCCAGCCTTGCTTGACGTTCCTTCCCTCAGTCCTCCTCCCTTAGTCCTAGCTGGGAATTAGCTAAGGGCAGGACCTAGGTCCCCAGCCATGGAGATATTGGAGGAGGTAGTTTTGGAACAGGCAGATATTTGGTTTTGTGCAGGATTGATATATTTTCTGTGCTGTAAGGGAGTGACTTTTGGAGTCTCCCTCTGAAAGCTGGTGCTGGGCCTTCAGATAGCCCTAGCCCATGTGCCTGCATCCCCTCTCCCGCTTCCACATGGCTGTGGATGTTCCCAGTGCAGATTCAGGGTCAGGACAGAGGATGTGGCTAGTCTTCAACTCTTCCTTGAAACGTATCCCTAGTTCTCTAGTGAAGTGTGGGTTGGTCTTTCCATAACTGGATCACACTGCATGTGTCCTTCTCTCTCCCGGCCTTGTTTCTGCAGCTGTCCTCCATGAGTACACATAGCTAGGGTTTGTTTCTGTTGCTGTTACAAACTGCCAGTGCAGAGGTAGACCGTGGCTTGCCTTCACTACCAGGGTTTTTGCTTTTGGTTTTTCCCTAGGAGCAGGGGAGGCAGGCAGGGTGTTTAGGGCAGGTGCATTTAGGGCAGGGTGGAAGGGCCAGGGTGTGAGCAGGGGTGCCACTTTGGAGGGCATTGGTGGTTACTACCTGGCTCCTGTTCACAGGCTGCCGCTGCCCAGCAAATCCCCATCTCTCTGCACACGTCTCTGCAGGCTCAGGCTCAGCTTGGACTGCGGGGCGGGCTTCCCGTCTCCCAGTCTCAGGAGATCTTCAGTTCTTTGCAGCCCTTCAGGTGAGCTCACATGTAGACTACTCCTAGCCTGGGCTTCAGACTGTCCCATTCCTTTGCTCTGTGACTATAGGTGTCCTCTGCTTTGGGCTTGGGAGGCAGAGGGGATGCTCTTGGTCCCTTTGCAGGCCAGTGCTGTGCTCTAGGGGGCTGTGGGCCTCATGTTCCCTTTCCTTCTCATCCTGCCTCCTGCTTCCTCATTAAGCCTGTTACCTTGTGTTTTGGGTGTTATTAGGTGTTTCTGGCCTGGCACAGCCTTGACGTGTCTGTCTGTGTAACCCAGTGATGCTCACAGTGGCCCCTAGACCATTAGCATCAGGCCCACCTGGACCTGAATTGCTGGAGGAGTAGGATCTGTGCTTCAGTGGGTGCTGGGGATGCTGGGGCTTGCCTACGTTGGCGACCCCCTGGTGTGCTCATCCACTGATCCTGGCATCTTCTGGCTTTTTGCAGGTCTCAGGTGTACATGCACCCCAGCCTGTCACCACCCAGCACCATGATCCTCTCTGGGGGCACGGCCTTGAAGGCTCCATACTCAGCATTCCCAGGCATGCAGCCTTTAGAGATGGTGAAGCCCCAGTCCGGCTCACCCTACCAACCCCTGAATGGAAACCAGGCCCTGGTCTACGAGGGCCAGCTCGGCCAGGCTGCTGGACTGGGTGCCTCCCAGATGTTGGACTCCCAGCTGCCACAGGTCAGTTCACTCGCTCCCTGGCATCTTCTGGCTTTTGCAGACTTTCCCAGGCACTAGGTCTCCTTCTTTTACGACATTCCCCTACCCTCCTAACTGCCTCCGTGTGTGCTGACTTGTGACAGTCCTCAGCGGCTAGAACGTGACCTCTTCTGAGCGGTCCCGTTGCCATTTTATTCTGAGACCCAGCTGTCTTGAGAGCACTGCTTCCTCTCCCCATCCCCGTGCTCTGACGTGGAAGTCGGGAAGCAGCCTCTTTGCCCCTACCTGCTCCTTGAAGCCCCACCCTAGAATGTGCCCTGCTCAGCCTCCACGCGCAAGCTTCCCATTACCACATCCCATGCGGGAGTGGAGGTCTTCTCTCCCCACCTCTGGGCAGTGCCCGGCACCTGGGAGGGCCGCTCCCTTCCTGTGGCCCTGGCTTTGCAGTCTGTCCTGTCCACTGCGGCATCTGCTTGTCCATACTTGGGCATTACCGTAGCTGTGTATCTTCCCTGACCTCAAGTGCAAGGCTCCCGAGCAGCTGTCACCGCTGACCTTTCTGCCTCTGCCCCTCCAGTGATCCAGCTGCAAGTCCTTCACCTCCCTCCCTCCTCTTCACTTCCTCCCCCCCTGGCAGGCCCTCGGAGCTGCTCAGCACTCTGCACTCGAGCTGTCTCCCAGGGGCCACCACGCTGCTAGCAGCCATTTCAGATTCACTATTTTTTCCTTGTTGCTTCCTACCCACTGTGGCCTTGCTTTCTGTGTCACCAAGGAAACAGGACAGTGACAGCCCATGGCCACATCTCCCTGCCTATATGCCACTGGAACGTGAGAGAGGCCTCACTCTCCCACTCAGGGCCACTCTTACAAGTCCCCTGCACCTTGTGCATTCTGGAGCTCTATCACTGAGCTCCATCCCCAGTCCCTGGTCATCCCATCACAGCATTTTACCCAGTGGTCACACTGTCCCTCAAATCACATTCTGCAGTCAGGCCTCAGGGTGCCTGGTGTTCCTTCTGCCTCCTCAAACCCTTTCTTGCCTCTCCTTTGCTCACACTACCCAAGTCTGTAACACTGGGCATGCCCATGGGCCCTGTCTCTGGGCCACTTTCTGGTCCCATGGCTCTAAGTCCATGTGCTGGTCACTTTATCATTCATTTCTTTGCTCCAGAGTCACCCACGGACTGGAATTTCATATGCAGTGCCTGGCCAGCACCTCTGCTTTCATATCTCTGCCATGTCCCACTTACTGTGGCCAGATAGGAACTTCCTCCCTGTCCTGCTGGTGGTCCACTTTCCACCATACTTGTTCCTGCCACCCCTGCTGACCCCTTGATCCAGCAGGTCCTGATGGCTCTGTCTTTAGGAAGAATTCAGTTTCCACCCATTCATTAACCCCCACCCCCATACTCCGTAGGCTCTGAGGGAGCTCTTCTTGCACTGCCAGCTTCTGCCCTCTAGGCCTTCCGGCCAGGTGTTCATGCAGCAGCAGGACAGTTCTTCAAGTACACAGTCAGATCGCACGACACCAAGGCAGTGTCCTGAAGCTGTCCAATTGTCCTCACCTGCTGTGCTCCAAGCAGGAGCTTGGCGCCACAAGCCTCAGTGATGTAGTTCCAATAGATCCTTCTGACCCTCCACTGTGGACTCAACAGCAGGGAGATGAAGGGAACAGTGACTGAGAGGCAAAATGTGGGCCACCCCGTCCTCCTGCCCTGGGAGTTTCTAGGCCACCCCTCTAGGTCTTGTTTTCTACCAGCATTGATGCAAGACAGGCGCCACACAGAGAAAGCTTCACTTCCTGGGCAGCCCTCACCTCCGGGGCATGCTTGGCCTTGCTCCCTAAGCAGCCTTCCCGATGTCCCCACTCATCTTCTTCCCACCCCTCTCTGGCACATGTGCACACACACAGCTGGTCCATGCACATAGGTCCTGCTGCCTCTGCTGTGTGCTCAGCCGCTGGCAGCCATGTCCAATGTACCTCTACACTGCCCTGTCCTGCCCCTGCCATGTTTGAGGGTGCCCTGTGGCTCCCCGACACCTTATATTGAGTGAGGACTGAAGGTACGCATAGCCCTTTGCTCAGGAACAGAGGAGACACACAAGCATCATTGATAAGCACAGTCTGCACACGTGCTTACCCCATGTCTGTTCCTTTTTGTGACCTGTTGCCCAACAGCTGACCATGCCACTGCCTCGGTATGGCTCCGGGCAGCAACCACTGATCCTGCCACAGTCCATCCAGCTGCCACCAGGGCAGAGCCTCTCTGTCGGGGCCCCCCGAAGGATTCCTCCACCTGGGTCCCAGCCACCAGTCTTGAACACCAGCAGAGAGGTAAAGGTGTACTCCCTCCACCTGTGATCCTGGGGAAAGGGATTTGGTTAGCCCTTCCCAGTTAGCTGAGGACCACTGGGGTGGGAAGTGCTAGAGGATTGGGGTGCAGGCTCTGGGTCTCTGGGTCTCCGGGTCTCCCTAGACAAGTTTTCCTGTGCCATGAAGTGTTTGAATTCTAAACATCAGGAACTCCTTCGTTTATGTGTAAGCCACTAATAAAAATAAGCTTGGCATGTTTGAGACTGGCAAGACAGGAAAGAACATTCACGAGACCAATGAATGCCCCAGTTGAATGCCTGAGGACCTTCCGGTGGAGCCACAGCAGATACAAGAACTAGAGATTCTGACTGAGTGTGTCCAGGGTCAAGGGTTAGGAGTCTCTGTTCCTCACTGCCTGTCCTGCTCTGGCTCTGCTGGGATGATACCTGAATGATGCTCCTGGTATGGATGGCTGGTCTCCTCAGGTTGTGCACAAGTAGCTCTCCTGACCCTCTTTTAAAAGACGTTGAAATGTCCCTCCTCCTGAGAAGAAGCCCTCTTCGGGCCTGGATTAGAATGGAGGGGCTGCAGATTCCCTACAGGGCACTGCTGGAAATCTCATGACCCTCGCTAGCTCCGCCCAGGGGGTTCACCAAGGGCCAGGCTGTCTCTGTGGTCATCAAATGACAGCTTGTTGCTTCTTGGCCTCTCTAGTCCTCTCAGATGGAGCTGAAAGGCTTCCACTTTGCCGACAGTAAACAGAATGTTCCCACAGGAGGCTCCGTATCATCACCACAGACCTACAGGTAAAGACATGCCCTGGGGGCTGGGGACTGAGTAGCTGAGGATGCTGTAGACGTGACCCAGTGGCTCTGAAGAGGCTGTGAGCCCAGGGAGAGCAGTGCAAGAGCACTGAGGCCTGGTCCTCCAAGTCCCCAGGACGTACTTGTTAACCATGGGGAATGGGGAGACTGCATTTTAGTCATCAGAATGAGGATCTGGACTGGGTGTTTTCTGGAAGGCTAGGAAAGGAACAGTCCTTCCCAGGGCCTCTCCCAACTGCATTCTCCCTCTTCCCCTGCCACAAGACACTTGATTGTGGGGTTGCACGGCCCTCCTCTATAGTCTACAAACTGGTGCCTGCTTTTCGCCTCCTCGGCATCTGTCTCTGCCTCCATTGATTGTCCCAGTCCCCTCAATTTGGAGGCTGCTCTGTTGGATCATGGCCAAACACCTCTCGCCCATCTGGGGTTGGGAAGGCAGCTCTGGCCTTGGGCCACACAGACGTGTATGGCCAACTCTTGTTCCATGAGGGGTTTCCTGGAGCTCCCTTGTATTCGCAGAGTGGGACAGACACACATGACCTGCAGCATTCTGCTCTAGCACCAGGAGGTCACCCCACCAACATGTGCTCTGCGGGGCGGGTCCCACGGCTTGGACCTTCTCTTGTGGTCATTCTGCCCGGTGCTCCGGTGTGTCAGGCTGGGCTTCCTCCATCTCATCGTTCCACACTTCCAACCTCATTTCCAAAGAGATTTCATGAATTTTTTCCTCACTTGTCTTCGTTTCTGTTCCTCCCGCTGTCTTGGCTTCGTGTTTGTGTGTCGGTATGTCTTGTTTTCCTACCATCACCTGTCACGTAGGCCAACACAGAACAGAAACATGACCTGGAGGGGAGGAAGGAAGCCTCAAGTGGGCACACAGCTGTAGGCCCCTCACTGCCACATGCCTGCAAGCAGCATCTGGCTGCAGAGCAGTCCCCAAGGAGCACAGAGCAGGGCAGAAGCTGGAGTGACAGGCAACCTGTGCACACGGTTGTTGGAAGGGCAGCATCTTGCGTGGGAGGGTTGGTTCAGTGGGTGCTCTGTGTCCACAGACAGGGCAGTGGTTGGAGTACTTTTAAGTAATCTACAGGTGACAAAGTATACAGGAGGGAGCTGGGGTGTGGCTCACTGTATAATGCCCTGGGTTCAGTCACCAGCATCAAAAACAGTCTGTGGCCAGATGTGCATGTGTTATATGTACACACACTGCTGCATGTGAGGGACTTGCCCATCTGCAATTTTGGTATTTGCAGAGGTCACTGAGAGTCGGGGAGTTATTATAATTTTATAGAGCCATGCTCCCCAAAGTCTTCTGGAAATGGCACTGCTGAGACATGCCCTTCAGAAGAGGGACTGTGGTCAGACACCTGGCTGTCTGGACCAGAGGTGGAGTCCAGGACACAGAGCCTCAGCAGCCCCACCTCATCCTGTTGACCTGTGCTGTGCACCTATTAAGCCCTTTGACCACAGAACCTCATTAACATCCCTGGCACTGGTGGTCAGTGGAACACTGTACATTACTGTGCCTCTCATCCCCAACAAAATGAGGACTAGAAAAAACTCAGCACAATTCTGGTTGGATTAGGTTTATAGACCTTTTTTTTGTCTGGGACACTGCATCATGTTGGCCCAGACCCTCCAAACTCTACAAGATGGTCAGTGTCCATCTGTCTGTAGCAGCAGCTTGGGCCCCACCTCTCCTCTCCTGGGTACATCTCCTGAAGTGCCAGGGTGGACAGTGACAACCACCCCTTCCCCTTTCTGCATTCTTGGCTGTCTCCAGTCTGGTTTCCATCTGAGAGGGCTCCAGCTGCCTGAGTGCGTGCTCTGGCCAGAGGGCCCTTCCTTGCTCGTTCCTCTCCCTGGGCTAGGCTTGGACTCATTTCTGTGGTGACACGTGTGTATTCTCACCCC
Source organism: Urocitellus parryii (assembly GCF_045843805.1). Lineage (NCBI taxonomy): Eukaryota > Metazoa > Chordata > Mammalia > Rodentia > Sciuridae > Urocitellus > Urocitellus parryii. The sequence continues at coordinate 206,816,911 of NC_135534.1, forward strand.
TGCCTTTGGTTTTTTCAGGCCTAGCTCTGCTAGCCCCAGTGGGAAGCCCTCTGGATCAGCAGTTAACATGGGCTCTGTGCAGGGACACTACGTTCAACAGGTAGAAGATGGCTTTCCAGACCCTGCAGCTGGACACTTAGGCCTGCCTCCCAGCGCCGGAGGAGAGGGGACTGTACAACCCATGAGTGCTCCTTTTATGAGGAGAACGTGCCCTCACGGTTAGAGCTGTGCAGCCTAGCTGGTGAAGGCATTTCTCCTTCTGAGGGCATCTGGATCCTTCCTTTCCTGCAGAGAAGGGAGGATTCCTGGTTCCTCAGAGGAGGGGACACCTGATGGTGGACTGCCCTAGCACTCGGGGCTGTGACGGCGCTGGGGAGAGCCGGCCAGGTCTGCGGGTTAGCGCTAGAAGCCGGGTGTGCGCATGCTAGCTTTAGCAGTGGCGTCTCGCTGGTGTTGCTGGGTGGGCTCCCAGACAGGTCGCACTCTGGTCTAATGAGGCTCTCTCAGCGTCTTCCTACAGGCCCTCTTCTTTCCCTCCTCTGAAGTGTCGCGGGCTCCAGAGCTCGGGACCTCGGTCCTGGGTTTTAGTAAGTCAGCATCTCTGGCTGGTGGGAGTCGGAGGACAAGGCTGTCATTTTCCACCTCCTTCAGGCTCCCCTGGGGGTCACTGCTGGAATCCTGTGGAATGAGCTCTAAAGCCTTCTCCCAGAGTTCAGACCACTGGGTGGTTGCTGCGGGACACCCTCTGCTGTGCGCAGCTGCAGACTAGTGGAGCCTGAATGGGAATCTCAGGGTCCAGCTGAGTCCCGGGGGAAGGTCTGACTGAATCACAAAGATCTGGGAGAACCAAGTCCCCCGAGGAGTGCTGGGGGCCCCAAGGCCTGTGGGGCATGGGGTGCACTATTTGAAAAGGTTTTCTCGGTCAGACTTGGACCAGAATGCGCCACCCTGAGATGTACCCTCACCAAGTTCTTCGTGGAGGACCCCGTGTCTTCTGCCTCTCCCAGTCTCTGCTCTCAGTGCCCATGGGGTGGGAGGAAGGCAGTCATGTGCTGGGATCCATCCTAGGAGAGTGACTTCTAAGTCTGGCCCTTCGGCAAGGGATGGACAACTCGGGGCTTTTCTTTGTGTCTCAAGAGCAAGAATAGAGGGAGCTGTCTAGTAGGTGCTTCTGCAATGTGGTCACTTTCTTTTTCACATTCATGTGTCCAAAGGCAAAACGAGTGGATGAGAAGCCCAGCCTGGGAGCCGTGAAGCTGCAGGAGGCCCCCTCAGCCGCCCCCCAAATGAAAAGAACCGGAGCAATCAAGCCTCGGGCAGTCAAAGTAGAGGAGAGTAAAGCCTGAAGGTGCCTGGCCACAGCCTCGCCTCACCCTGACAGGGACAGTGCCACCACCCAGCCTGAGCCACCACTACTCGGAACCTCACCGGACCCACCGTCCGAGCATCTGGCCCAGACTGAGAGCTCTGCTCCTGCCCACTCCTCCCACTCCTGGAAGCTCATGCAGCCAGCTCGCACCGTGGACGCGTGGCGCCGACCTGCTTGCTTTGACATAAAAGAGCAATGGCTCCCTCCCTTCTGCCCCTCCTCCCCACGTGACTGTGGAGTGAGTCACCTCTGTGCAGTACAGACCTGCCCGTCCAGTTCCCAGGCAGTGGCTGGCGGCTGGGTCTTTCTAGCCAGAGGCTTTTTGTTTTAAAAAGCAGCTAAGGTTTTTACAAAGGGGAAAGGAAAACAAAACGCCAGCTATGTCTGTATAGCTGAACTTTTATACGGTCCTCACTGTCCTCTCTGCCCCTCTGCTGTCCCCAGTGGTCTCCTCTTACCTCTGTCCTGTTTGATGCGTCGCTGCGATACCTTAAGAGATGCCTCTTAAGAATGTGCCCCATGGTCAGCCTTCGGGGTCACTGAGGTACCATCGTTGGGTGCTCCACTGCCAGCTCCCGCTTTGGCGGTGAGGTGAGTGGGGCAGCAGGTAGGTCAGCATCTCCACTGGGCCCAGCCCCAGGCTGGGAGTCGATGACGTTCTAGCTTAAGAATTAATTACATGGCATTTCTGTCTTGGGCTCTTATGAAGCCAGTGGACACAATGACTGTTGGGCACCAGAGGTGAACCTTGGTCATCAATGTCGTTGTCCAGATCGGCTGGGATGGCGCGAGCCGATGCTCCGTGGGTCCTGTCTGTGCTGTGCTTCCCAGGCCCCATACCCCCTCGGGCTCTGCTTCCACTCACCATCCCGTCCCCCGCCTTCTACAGCCTGTCACTTCCCTTTCTCCTTTTGCAGAGCCTGCTGCTCTCTCTGGATCCCAGTCCCTCCACCCACATACAGCGCACACAGCTCGTCATTAAAGCCACAGGCACATAAGACAGCTGCCCCTTGGGGTCTGCAAAGGCGTGTTTCCTAGATGAGGCTATGAGGATTTTTCCTCACCCTGTGCTTCAGTCGAGCAGCAGATCCCTGTTGTTAGCATGCAGGAGCCCGAGCTAAGCAGCAGGTGTCAGCGTCACTCATCCTACAGCCTGCCAGCCAGGCAGGGTCAAGGTGAAGGTGGGCTATGGGGCTGGCCATGGTTCTGAAGCAGCCAGGGCAGCCTACCCAAAAGGACAGCATCTTCTGTCTGGAGAGCTGCCCCTCACCAAAGATGTGGGCCCCTGCATGCTGGACTTCCTGCTTTCCAATCAGCCCAGACTCCATCATTCCCAGGAAGGTAAAGGGGGTAATTTCAGTTTCTCAAATGCTATGCAGGGTCCCTAACCAGCCATCCACCTGCAGGAGCCACTGCCTGTCCCAGAGTGTGCCACATAGGAAGGGCTGCCATGTGCCTGTGCAGCTGGCCCTTGGTGTCCCTGTGGGTGACAGCTGCGGGAGCTAGAGGTACTGCGCTATCTCCAGTAGAGCCTGGCCCCTGCTGTTGTAATTGGGTTCAGCCTTCCCCTGCCAGCAGCGCTCACTGCACATCATCCCTGGTGGCATCTGGGGAGAGCAGTCACTGCTCCACCTCAAGCCCTTGGCACCTCCCCTCCTTGCCTCCACCCCCAGACCTTACTGGCTGGGCTTGTCTTCATCTTTACTCTTCTGTCCCTTCTTTAACGGCTGCCTGCCTGGAGTCTGCACCCTGGCCTGCCCTGTCCTTCATCTGCTCCCAACCCCCCACGTCTCTGGTCACTGTTCCTGTGATGAGTCTTCTACCCCTGCCCACTGCCTCCACTGCCAAGCCACCCCTTGATGAGTCTGGGCCAGCCAGAGCACACGCAACCACCTCTGCCTGTCCACCTTACAAATGCCAGACCCACTCACCTAATGCCAATGTGCATTATGTATCAAAAGGAACAAAAAAAATTCTCATTTCAAAATTCAACAGAACAGTCGTGGATGCTGTTAAAAATGCAAGATGTCCCTTCAGGTGAACCTGCCACAGAATGACAGTACTTCCTGTTTGAGGAAAAGTAGGTCACCCATTCTCAACCTTCTCTCACCCTGTCTCCCTCCTTCCCTGCCTCCCACCCCAAATAAAGACAAGAGACACTAGAATTTATTTATATGTATTGATGTTGTAGGTCTAGGTGAAAAGAAGTAAAATGTTCCACTGCTCTATTTATATATAATGTCTGAATTATTCTGTGCAGGAAAGGCCAGGAAATTGCATGTGAAGTTTGGTGCGTTTGCCACCTCTGTGACCTCAGCTGTGGGCTCTTCCCCCAAGTGCAGATCTTCAATTTGACTCGGGCAGAGGGCAGGCCTCGGCCTCCCGACCTCCCAGCCCCTCTGTGTTCTGATTAAACGCAGTTTTTAGTGCAGCTTTTTAAGGTGCAATATCTTTCTTCCTTTCACGTGGTTTTAGGGCCAATCTCAAGGTAATAGGACTTGGCGTCTTATTTTGGTTTCAAACCCCCATTCTCAGATCACAGATACATACAGAAGTTTCTGCCAGGGCGTCCTGGCCTTCAGTGGGAACAGGAGAAGGCCAGCACTCCTTTGCTACTGTTGAAGTGGCCAAGGGGCAGTGTAAGATCCTCTCACCGGTCAACTCCTGATGCTGGCAGTTTTGGCCAGAATATTGATGGTACAGCCTGTTGCTTGACCTCCAGGGACTTTGTAGTGTTGGTCCTTTGCTGACCACTCTGTGAAGTGAAATTCAAGGGTAGGGTGTCTGAAATGCAGTGTCCACCCACTGAGCGCTGGTTTCTTAACTGTTAGCTTCCCGTACATCGTTCACATTGTTTTCAAACTTGGAGTTCACAGAACACTCTGGCTCTAGTTTTCTTAAGGGAGAATAAAGGAAGACTTTATTACACATTCAGAAAATGTGGAGTCCAGAGCTCTGGTCATTCCAGCTGCTTCTAAGTGATATCAGGGTGACATGTTAAATACTGACATTCCCTCCTGTCTTCTGGATCTGCCTTCCACAGTCAGGGAGGAAGTCTGACACACTCATTGACCAGGAGGCAGGCATCTCTCTGGTGCAGTGTCAGCAGCTCTGACAAAGGCCCTCCCCCAAGGACCGCTGGGCCGCCCTCTGCCAAGTGGCTGCCTTTGCCTCAAATCTTTTTTGTCCCTTCTCACTTCCTTCAGGGCAAACCTGGGTTACAGGGTCTGTTGGAAACGACCTTGCTGTGTTCTGTGATGAATGGGAAATGCAGACTTCCAAAAAAAAACCCAGCCCTCTGAATGTGAGCTGGGGCCTGAACAAGAAGGCCATCTGGGCAGGAGTGGCTAGGTGTTGGAGACAGACGCTGTTACACAGCCATGCTCCTCACCCAGCCACCGGCACAGCTGGCTAGTGACTTAGGGCCTGAGACCTGCCTTTCACCCTTTCTCCACCCATTTGGTAGCCTCCAAGATGGCAGCAGCATTCTTAGGACCCTGTGAAAAAGCTCTGTGCAGGCGGCCTTCTTCCACTGTTTAAAGGGGATCCTGTACTTTGGACCTCATGCCTTGGGTAGTAAAAAGGATCTGGGGGTTTGCTGCTTTGCTTTTGAGAGGGTTATGTTTTGGTTTTGTTTCCTTTTGCTTTATTTTGGCCTTCCTCTCTCGTCTTTTCGTGTAGACCAGATATTTGAAAGGGCAGACGATGGCTCACGGGTCTGTGCAGCTTGTTTATACGTGATGTGGGGAAACCGTTACTAGGATGGGAAATGGCATCGTGGACTCACCCGGCCGTGCTGGACGCTCACCCTCCCTCCCCTCCAGTTCAGTACCTGTTGTTTCTCCTTTCAAATATGTGATTGTACTAGCTCTTTCCGTATGAAAGAACTCTCCTTATTTAAATAAAAAAAGGAAAAAAATAAAGCTGGACATGCTTTCTCAGGTTGTGTGTCCCTTGTTTTTCACTCTGACTGGAGGCCTCTGCAGATGGAAGCTGCTTGTTTTACAGCTCACCCCGACACCAGGAGCGCTGAAATGCCTGAGCACCGCCAGCAGAGAGGACCTGGGCAGGACCTGGCCGTCCCCACCACTTCCCAGGAGGGCACCCCCCTGTGCACACCTCCTCTGCCAGCCTCCCCCAACTGATGAGGGGCAAGCATGTGGCTGCCACTCCGCAGACCTTTTGCAGAAAAGTCGTCAAGGACTGGGCTCGTTTGGGGTGGGGAAAAAGCAAGCCTGGTCCAGGGCAATGAAGGGTCAAAAGCAGATTGGGGCTCAGGCAGTGCTGCTCAATTCTGCCATCACCTGTCTGTGTGGCCTTGGGAAAGACACCCAGCGTCACCTTCCTTTCCCTGAAGCGCAGATCCTGCTGGGTGAGGTGGTGGTGCCCACCTGCATTCCCACTGCTCGAGGATCAAAGGCGAACGGCCCAGGGCCAGGGCTGGGCCGTGACTCGGGGTGAGAGCGCCACCCTCATCACCACGGTAAACTCATAAATGAAGGCGTTATGTCCACCTACAACTGAAGACCAAACCAAAGGCCAGTCTGGGCAACCTAGAGCCAGATTGGGGGGCCTGGGGATGTAGTTCAGGGTGCGGAGCCCCGGTCACCCAGTACGAGGAGCACCAGGGCATTTTAAACGGGCTGTAACGTACCTACCTCAGAGGGCAGTGCGGGGCCACTCGGCGGGCCCACGGCCAGGTAAGAGAACGACTGCCCTCCAGCAGCAGGGACCGCTTCCCTCGGGCTCCCCCAAGTCCGCGCGAGGGCCAGGGGCACCGCTGCGGGCCGCCCCCTGCGCACCGATCCCGGGCGGCCGACCTCGGGGGCACTCCAGGGTGACGCGGCCCCCGGAGCCAGGAAGCAGCAGCACCCTGGCGAGCGCGCCGCACGGGGGCTCGGGCGGGTGCAGAGGGCCGCGGAGCCCGGGAGCGCGCAGGCCTGCAGCCGCGGCAGGACGGGTCCGGGGCGGCGCCGCCCGGCTCGCAGCACTGCCCGCGGCAGCCAGCGACCGCCCGCTCCCTTTAAGAAGACCAGGCGCCAGGCAAAGTGGGCCCGCCTGTAACCCCAGCGGCTGGGGAGGCTGAGGCAGGAGGATCTCGAGTTCCAGGCCAGCCTCGGCAGCAGGTTCAACCTCTAGTACCGAAGGAAAAAAAAGACACGTGTGCGCAGACACTCCACAGGGATCCTGGAACGCCCGAGCGGGGAGCAGCCCACCGGGCAGCTCCCAGCGTGCACTCCTGTGGGACCTGGGCCCGCGTCCTCGCCGACTGCGCACGCGCGCCATTGCCCTGCCCAGTGCGCGCACTCTGCGGCTCCACCCCGCAGGCTCGGCGAATCGAGCGCCGAACGGTGGATCGCGCGGGGTCCCCAGAGGCTTGGTCCCCAACGGTCGGCCTCCTAGGAGGTTCCGAGGCGTGACCCGGCGTCGGGAGCGCTCTGCCGGGCTCCGAGAAACCCGAGTACGTTTGGGGACGCGAGCCCAGCCGGAACTCGGAGTCCGTCAGTGCGGGGCACTCCGGGCCGGGGCGTCGGGGTCCTGGCGGCGCAGGGGCCGCGCAGCCTCGCGGGGACAGGAGCGCCGGGCCGCGGAGCTGGGAGGAGGCGGCCTGGGGAGAAAGGGGCTCGCAGGGCAGGGAGGGCAGGCCATCGGGTGCACGCAGCTGGCACCGGAGCTGCCAGTCAGGGGAGGGCCCGAGGGCCACCCCAGGCCACGTCCTTGAAGTGGCCCCGCCCCCAGCAGGTGCCTGTGAAGCGGGTGGTTGAAGTGAAATTCCTGAGCGCCCGCCAGGTGTGCCGCCCTTCTGCATCCCAGCAGGTGCCCCGCGGGCCCCCTGGGCCTCCCTGCTCGACCCCGCCGCTCGCGGTTCCTCCTGGTGCCCCAGGAAGCCAGTCTCCAGCCCTTCGCCCTTCGCCCGGCCTCCCGCTGGTTGATGGCGGCTCGTCCCTTCTTTGCCCAGGTGTCCTCCAAGCCTGCTCTCCTGCACCATGTTGGGAGTTCTGAAGCGCCCTATAGTGGTGACGGCTGACGTCAACCTGAATGTGGTGGCTCTGACTGGAATGGGACTTCTGAGCCGACTGTGGCAGCTCTCCTACCCGCGCGCTGTGGTGTAAGCAGACAACTGCGTGGGAGGGGTGTCCAGGAAGAACTGTCATGTACACATGCTGGGGAAGATCTGCCACTTGGCTACACCCCCAGCCCCCGTTAAATGGTTGCAGTAGAGGGAAATGTGCTACCAGCCATAGATTTTCCGTTTTAAAATCGGAGGGTAGAGGATTGATGGATTTGGAAGTGAGTCTTCCTTGTTTAGGGTTCTCAGAGCCTGGCTGTGATCATAATGGGAAGTGGTTGCTTTTGTTGTTGAAGGGCTGCTTATTAACACACATGTTCTTTTTTAACTTTTTGTTATGGAGAACATCAAATATATACAAAGTAGGAAGAACCGTATAATGGTCTCCACCCATATGTTCATTACCCAGCTTCAGCTGTCATCAGCTCATAGGCAGCCCCCGCTCTGCAGTGGATTAGTTTGAATTGAACCCTAGATGTGTTTCATAAATAATTCAGTATATATCTTTAAAACGTGAAGATTCTGGGCTGGGGTTGTGGCTCAGCAGTAGAGCACTAACCTAGCACGTGTGAGGCCCTGAGTTCAATCCTCAGCACCACATAAAAAAATAAATAAATAAAATAAATGTATTGTGTCCAACTACAACTGAAAAATAAAATATTTTTTTTGAGAGAGAGAGAGAGAGGGAATTTATTTAATTATTTATTTAGTTTTTTCGGCAGACACAACATCTTTGTTTGTATGTGGTGCTGAGGATCGAACCCGGGCCGCACCCATGCCAGGCGAGCTCGCTACCGCTTGAGCCACGTCCCCAGCCCAAAAATAAAATATTTTTAAAAAATAAAAAATGAAGATTCTTTTTGGGGAAGGGATAGAAGATGAAAATTCTTTAAAAGTCATGTAACTATGATCATTATCACACTTAAGAAATTGATAGCATTTCCTTGGTATCATCAGCTTTCCCCCAATTGTATGACAAAATTTTATTGCAGTTGGTTCCCAAATGTCTTCCTTTCACTCTGGCAGCTGTTTTGTTGAGTCATCAGGTCTGATTCCAAGTCACAGTCTTAGCAGGTGCTGGCACCAGGAAGAGCTGGAGTGGGATTCCCCTCAGGCCTATGAGGTCTTTCAGTAGGTTGGCCAGCAGTACGCACCTGTGTCGGAAACAGGAGCTAGGATCTGTCTGAGTGCCATCTTATGTTGGTGAATTTTTCCACCCACTTCCCTGTGGATGGATGATGTTGTATATGGCTTAGTATTTGGGGATGGGGTACAGTTGGAGCAGCAGATCTGACTGACACTGCTGATGACTTACCTAGAGTCATTTGGAAGCACAAAGGCATTCATCCACTCTTTTCTTGGTTACAATTCAGATTTCTAGTTGAATGCAATGTTTTGTTTGTTTTCAGTTTTGATGAAGTGTATTATGGGCAATACATCTCTTTTTACATGAAACGGATCTTCTTTTTGGATGACAGTGGACCACCATTTGGCCACATGCTGCTGGCCTTGGGAGGTAAGATTCATTAGTAGCCATTGCCTTTTGGGCTCTCAGTGAAACTTATCAGTGAAATTTCTTGAGGGCAGAAACTGTCTTTTGTTTATTTATTTTGTTTCCTTATTGCCTGCCACAGTACTCCAGGAAATTAATTTTCTATTTTAGGTTACTTAGGAGGATTTGATGGTAACTTTTTGTGGAACCGAATTGGAGCAGGTAAGAAAAAAAAATAGCTTTGATTTTGCTTCTTAATGTGTGCATAATAGGAAGGGGAAATAATGGTTTTCATAGGAATTAACAATTGCCCTTTATTCATCTGAGTTCAGGGTATGATTTTCATATAGGTGAAAAACTTTTGAAAAGTCTGATAAAAGTTTAGTGTTTTGTTACTGTAATTATTTCATTCCTAGTTTTTGGTACATGTATCCTGTGGCATAATTTTGTAGTTTTGGAACTAGATGGGATACATATAAATGAACATTAACTTCAGAATCTTTAGTCTGCATTCTGTGCTTAGTGAGAACTGCTTCCTAGACTGCATAAAGCTCATTTCAGAGCAATTGGGCCTATTGGTGATATCAGTATACCTAGCTACTTGGGAGGCTGAGGCAGGAGGATGATTGAGGACAAGAAGCCAAGGCCAGCTTAGGTAACATAGCAAAACTCTGTCTCTAAACAACAAAACAAAAATTCAAAGCTAGTTTCAAAGTCTTTACCCATAGTCTGCACACTCAGTTATTAATATCATCCCCATTTTATGAACTTACATCTTAGAATCTAACCTGCAGTAGGTGCAGATGGCATGCCCACAGTTCTCAGCTCCTCTCTGTTGTTCCCTTTGCAGAATACACCAGCAATGTGCCTGTGTGGTCCTTGCGCCTGCTGCCGGCACTTGCTGGGGCACTCTCCATCCCCATGGCCTACCAGATAGTGACTGAGCTCCACTTTTCTCACTCTGCTGCCATGGGAGCTGCCCTGTTGATGCTTATGGGTAAGCCCCGGACCCTGCCTGCTCCTGGTGCCACGAAGGGAAGAACGGTGCTGGCTATGCTGACGTTTCAGCAGGCGGTGAGGGGAGCTCACGTGCTTCCTGGCATCCCACACTAAGAAGCACATCCAGCTCATGAGTTTTGATTTTAACACCCGACCCCAGGCTGTCCCTTGGCTGTGGGAGTGCTGGACTGTGTGATTGATCCTTGTCAGTAGTGGAGGTGTGGCTGTATGAAGAGAGGCCTGCCAGACACTGCTCCAAGGCACCTGTGTCTTCACTTGGTTGTTACTGATAATCCTCCTCTACCCGCTCCCAGGCTTTGGCCAGTTAAGATGGACTCATGAGCTAGTTTATCCTCTTTCAGCTTTGTTTATGAACAGATGGAATTAAATCAGCTAGACTGGTTCAGTTAGAAAAGTTAAACTACAGAATAAAAGAGATACCAGTATGGGTGATGACTCTCTCTGAGGTCCTGTGCCTATATAATGTTTTTATGTTCACAGCGCTCTGCAAAGCTGGTATTCTGCAAATAAGAAAAAGGCTCAGAGAAGTTAAGTGACTTGTCTACTCACAAGTTATCGGTAGATGTGATTCAGACTCTTATTCTTACCTGCCTCCATGGCTCTGGGGCATGTCCTCTGCTAGCCACCCCACTTCTGAACTTTCCACCTTCAGATTTTGTGGCACTGTGGCAGGTTGTCTTTGTGTTAGTGAAGTACAGCCAGCATCTGTATCTTAGTGTTCTGCATCTGCAGACTCAACCAACTACGGATCAGAAATTAATAAAAAAAAAAAATTACACCTGTACCAAACATGTGTATTTATTTTTTCTAAACAAGACAGTAGAATGACTATTTCCATATTATTTACATTGTGCCAAGTGTCTTAAGTAATCTACAGATGATTTCCAGGGAGGATGTGTAGGTGTATGCAAGTACTCTGCCTTTCTTGTAAAGGACATGAGCATCTGTACCCAAGGATTCCTTGGGGGCCGTCCTGGAGCCAGTTCCCCTAGGGGGACAGAGTGCGTCCTCTGTCTCCAGTGTGAATGTGCTTGTCTCCGCATTTGCACGTGCCACCTTAATACTCACATAATTTCCTTTCTGTAACAGAGAACGCCCTGATCACTCAGTCCAGGCTTATGCTTTTGGAGTCGTTGTTAATATTTTTTAATCTATTGGCTGTGTTATCCTACTTGAAGTTCTTCAACTCCCAAAAACACAGGTATGGAAAGTGGGGCTGTCTTTCCTAATTTCTCAGAAAAAAGATTCTAGATGGGCTCTAAGACCTTTTATTTTGAATATTTTTCAATCATCTAATGTTTGGGGGGGTTGGCCATTGGCACATGACTTCATAAATATATCCTCATTTTTCTTTAACTTGCTGGAAATTTTTCCTTAGGAAAAAAAAAAGCATTCTGTTGGGACTGTAACTCTGGGAGATAGTGTGTGATAGAACCAGCCAACCCAGAGACTTCTCAGGGAAGTGTGTGCCTTCTCTGGCCTCTGTTCTGTAGTGTGTGACCTGTCCCTGACCTTCTGTTTTTTTATCAGCCCTTTCTCTCTGCAATGGTGGTTCTGGCTGGTGCTAACTGGGGTCGCTTGTGCCTGCGCCATTGGGTGAGTGAGCGCCCCCTGTCTTGGGCAGGGCTCTCCCCTCCTGTGTGGCCACGTCCCATCGTGGCCTTATTCAGTTCTGTCTTTGCAGCATCAAATACATGGGTGTTTTCACCTACTTTCTTGTGCTTGGTGTCGCTGCCGTCCATGCCTGGCACCTGATTGGAGACCAGACCTTGTCAAATGTAAGTATTGACGTCAGTGCTGCATTAGGCCGGCCTGTGGGAATGACAGGTCCCAGGGAGTGTTGGGTGCAAAGACCTCAGTGCTCAAAGCTTCATGTGCAGACAAGCCAGGCAGCCTGGCCTTTTAGCTGTGAGGGCACCTGTGTGTGGGAGGGCGAGTTTCTCCTGCTGACTTTTTCTAAGCCTAGCATCTGGACGTGGACATATCTTGCCGTGGAGTAGGAACTGACTTTTTCTTGCATCTTCTGGCAGGTCTGTGTGTTTTTTCACTTGCTTGCCAGAGTGGTGGCCTTATTGGGCATCCCGGTCATCCTGTACTTACTCTTCTTCTATGTCCACTTGATGCTGGTCTACCGCTCTGGGCCCCATGACCAGATCATGTCTAGTGCCTTCCAAGCCAGCTTGGAGGTAAGGAAGATGTATTAATATTGTCAAGTGAGCATTATAGGAATTCAGTCAAGAATGTATCAGCCACATCAGTAAAGGAATCCTGAATACAGTAATGCTATGGAATAAATGAAGAGGCTGACTCGCTTTAATTCTCTGAATGACTCTGGGCATTTTGAAATGCCTTACAGGATAGACTCGGGTCTGGTGTTCATTTATATTAACTGCAAATACAGTATAAGATGAGTGTCCCTATCCTAAAAATCTTGAAATCCAAAATGCTCCAAAATCCCTAACTTTCCAAGTGCCAGCGTGAATGCTTAACAATTTCAGATTTTAGAACATTTCTGATTCAGATTTTCAGATTAGGGATGATCACCTGTTAAGGTCTGTTCAGATATTCCAAAATGCAAAAAAAATCCAAAGTCTGAAACACTGTTGCTCCAAGCATTTTGCATAAGAGATGCTCAGCCTGTAGGATGGACCAAGTGACATGGGTAGGAGTCAGTCTCTGAGCCCATTGGGCCGTCTCTGAGCCCCACTCTGAGTTTTCTCATCTCTCTCTCTCTGGTGTTACTGAGGAATGAAGGCAGGACCTCGTGCTGCTGGGCAAGTACTGTCACCCTGAGGCCCACTGCAGCCCAAGACATCCCATAAGCTGTGTCTCACAGGAATTTTATGGGAACTAAATGCGGGTACAAGCGGAAAACTTAGCCGAGTGCCTGATCCAGGGGCAGCACTCTCTCCAGGAGCTCTAATTGTAATTCTTAGTGAATAGGACACAACTGCACGAGTTAATTATAACCAACTAGATAACAGCAGTTCCCACTACCCCCGCCAGGGAGGCTGTTTTAGGATCTCGCTCCCACACTCACCTTCCTCCGTTTCCATTTGTCTAGGGAGGGCTGGCCCGCATTACCCAAGGCCAGCCACTGGAGGTGGCCTTCGGTTCCCAGGTCACCCTGAGGAGCGTCTTTGGCAAACCCCTGCCCTGCTGGCTCCACTCTCACCAAAGCACCTACCCCATGATGTAAGGAAAGTGAAGATCATGGACTGTTCTGTCTTCTCACAGCTCTGCCGACGTGGGCGGCTCTCACTCTCCAAGAGCAGAGGCGCTGTGCTCTGGAGCCACCCACAAGTGCTGTGGCATATGTGAAAGCCTAGAGCTGGGGGCATGGTACAGCACACTGGCTCCTCCTGTGTCCTCCAAGGATCTGTCTGACACTAGTGCTGCTCTCTCCGTATCCTCAGCCTCATTTTCCCCCACACCTCACTAGGTGGTATTTGCTGAAGTCTGTTTCCCTCTGTGGAACCTGTGGGAGAACAGCCATGGGTCCTTGGCTGACCACTCTGTTGACTTTCTCACGCAGATATGAGAATGGCCGGGGCAGCTCCCACCAGCAGCAGGTGACCTGTTACCCCTTCAAGGATGTCAACAACTGGTGGATCGTGAAGGATCCTGGGAGGTGAGTACAGGCCCAGCACTCCACAGCAGAACTTAGCAGGCCTGGCTGGACCAGGTCTTTGGGCTCTAACTGGGTCCCCCCACCCAGCACCCTTCATTGAGCCTGGGAGGCTGGAATGCCCATGCAGGGCCTCCTCTTAGAAGTGTCACAGGCATGATCCAAACTCCCCTCTTCCAGTGCCCTTCACCACCACTACCACTCCTCTCAGAAAAATAGAATCTTGCTGGGCATGGCTTCACATGCTATAATCAATCCCAGGACCAGGAGGCGAGGCGGGAGGATTGTAAGTTAAAGGCAGCCTCAGCAACTTAGTGAGGCCCCAAGCCACTTAGCGAGACTCTGTCTCAAAAAAAATGGCTAGAGATGTAGCTCGGTGGTTAAATGCCACTGGGTTCAATCCTCAGTGCCAAAAAAAAAAAAGAAAGATGAAAGCAGCATCACCTTCCTCAGGCCTCTGCTCACTCCCCATGCCTAGGCTCTGGCCTCTGCCTGCAAATTAGATCTCAAACCTTCCAGGTCCTGTTTCCACCACCTGCCTGTCTCCACTGCCTGCCCTGTCTGCTGGTGGCCAGATTCCTATTCCTATGTACCCCAGTGTTTCAGTCAGCTTTCTCCCTGCTGTGACTAAAAGACCAACCACAATAATCATAGAAGAGGAAAAGTTTATTTAGGAGCTCATTGTGTTCATAGATAGCAGGCTCCATTCCTCGGGACTCGAGGTGAGGCAGGACATCATGGTGGGAGAGTGTGGCAGAGGGAAGCAGCTCACATGATGATCAAGGAGCAGAGAGAGACTCCACTTGCCAGATTCAAATATATACCCGGCACCACGCCCCCAGTGCCCACCCCCTCCAGCCACAGCCCACCTGCTTTCAGTCACCACTCAGTTAATCCTGTCAGGTGATTATTTCACTGATTGGGTAAAGGCTCTCATAACCCAGTGTGAGGGAACACCTCACATCCAACCATAACACCCACTCCAGCATCAGCTGCCATGGAGGGGTCCTCATTACCAGGCACTCTTCTGCTCAAAACTCCCCTGAGCTTCTGATGCCCTTAGAATTCATCCCCTGCATGAGGTGCTCTTGTCCCAGCCTCTGGTCTCCAGCCTTGCCTACATGCTCAGCTCTCAGGCACCTCTGTGTCCAGAGCAGGGCACAGAGGTGGCTGAGAGCCCACCTGGCTGGACCTTCTTATTAGGAATGTGAAGGCCGGGTCCTTGGGAGGCTTCCTGGTTACCCTGTACAGCCTCCGCACCCCCCTGCTATCACCATCACCCCTGCCTTCTGTGTCCACTGCATGCAGCTGCTGATGTGATCTGCATGTTCATTTGCTCCTTATCAGTTTTGCTCACTGCAGTGATGTGAGGGCAGCTGGCCACCACCTGGCTTGTCCAGCCACTTGTCAGCATGTGGCCCAGTGTCTGGCATTTAACTGGTTCTTACTTTGGTGGTTATGAACAGAAGATCCTCGCTTTAAAAGGGAGTGTTGGCAGACGTTCAGCATTTGTCACTGTAGCATTTGCAGACAAGCATGACAGTGGCAGACAATCCCACATGGCCATTTGGAAAGTGACCTTAAGCTTTAGAAAGCGGTTAAGTGAAACCATGCCATGGTTCCACACAGCATTGCCTCTGAGGTGTGGGTGGGTGGGCAGCTGCGGACCCCACGGTCTCTGCTGGCAGTCTGGAGCCCTGGCACCTCCTGGAGAGCTGTTGGTTTCGGGGTACCCAACCCAACAGCACCACATCTTCCCCAGGCATCAGCTGGTGGTGAACAGCCCTCTGCGGCCTGTGCGGCACGGGGACGTGGTGCAGCTGGTGCACGGCATGACCACCCGCCTCCTCAACACGTGAGTACCTGCCCCCTCACCATGGCGCACTTGTTGCTTTTGGATGTCCTCTGCTGCCACTGTCCAGCAGGACACAACTGCTGCCCGGCACTTGTATGTGCCTTAGGGGTCAGCAGGGGACCCGGGGACACAGCTGACGAAAGGGCTTTAAAGGAAACACCTGGTGCAGGTAAGGTGGCAGGCCCGGTGCGTACCAGAGTGTGAGGCGCAGTCAGAGCCATACCACAGAGGGTGCTCCGGTGCTTTCCACATAGACGGAGTTCGGGTGCTCCTCTGTAAAGCAGCACACGTTTAAAATGAATTTCAGACAGACCTCCCCATGTCGCCAACCCAGTCAGGACTGAGTCCTCTTGCTGACTTGCCTTCTCTACAGTGGCCACTGCTTCTCCTGCTTGGGAGCCACTCTCCAGCTTCTCCCTCCCACCTCCTCTGGGTCATGCTGCCAGCCGGCTGGTCCTCACCCTCGTGCCCTGTGCACCTTCACGTGCCAGGACCCCACTTCATAGGTTGTCTCACCTTGTCCGGCGTAACTGACCCCCGGTCCGTGCCCTACCTCCAGCCTCCCCAGGAACGCCCACATCCCGCTTGGCTGCACAGGGGGCTCGTGGTACCCGGCTCTGGCTTAGCTGCTCCTACAGAGCCCGGATCCTGTCAGGCGTCACCTTGACTCTTCTCTGTCCACTCCTACTCACCCTACAGAGGGTTGTTTGCTTCTCCCCTGAACCCCGCATCCAAGTCCAGACCTCCTGACTCCCCTGGCCCCCGCCACGCTCAGGCCCAGGCCACACCTTGAGAAGGTGTAGTGCGCTGGCATTGCTCCTCTGTCCACAGCCCTCTGGCGACTTCCCATCACCCTCATTCTGTCCCGGTTGAGGCCCTTCGTGTCCTAACATGCATCACCCCATCGCCTGACCTCCCTCCTAGTCCCAAGTGGCCGAGCATCGCACTTGGGGCTTTTACCGCACCCCCTCTCTGCATTGTGCTTGGACTCAGTCCCCAGGTCCCACCCAGGCTGTTCACCACCAGGTCACCTCATGGGAAGGCGTTTCTGGGAGCGGCCCGGTCTGGTTCCCTCAGGGCAGATCTGGTCCAGCTGGGCCACCTGCACTCCCTGTCCACAGTGTGGGGAGCTATCTTTTAGAGGCCACAGAGGTTCCTGCTGCCCCTGTGTCTGCAGCACCTAGCAGGGCTGGCGCAGGGGTGATGGGTCACAGGTGAGTCAGGAGGACCTGGTGCTCCTGGCCAGTGCAGCTGGTCTCATGGCAGGCTGCCCCCCACCACTGCCCTGCTTGGCCCTGGTCAGCTGGGGGCTGGCCAACAGCTCTGCTGCCAAGCTCTGCATGGCAGTGCTGGGGGCTCTGGCTCTCAGACACGGAACCCCCAGGCCCGTGATGGCCTTGCCTTTCTCTGATTCACGGTTCCCTGGTCCAAAAAGCGGGGTGGAGACACCACCCAGTTATGTCACAGCTACCCTGGGAAGACCATCTGTGTGCTCCCTGAGAAGGGGCAGCCGTGGGGGTCCTATTCAGCATCTCACTGCCAGCTCCAGGGGGCGTGTCCTCAGGCAGTGACCACTAGCAGGGACCCAGGTTGTCCTTTAAGCCAGCTGCCTCTTTCCCTTAAAGAAGAGTAGCTTGTAGGCAGTTTCTGCAGCTGCTCCATCTGCTTGGCTTCCAGGCATGATGTCGCGGCCCCACTGAGCCCCCACGCCCAGGAGGTCTCCTGCTACATCGACTACAACATCTCCATGCCCGCCCAGAATCTCTGGAGGGTGGTGAGTCCACGCAGAGTGCCGTGTGGGGCACTAGACCATCAGGAGCCAGGGTGAACAGGGCGCACTTTCCAGTTCGGAATGCCCCGCTATGATTTCAGGTCATTCTGATGCAACTGCAAAGTGGGGTCTTTGGTTTTATTCACAAAGAAGGTCATGAAGTTTTCGCTGGGAGTAGATTCCTGCTCCTCTGTGGAGAGCCTTCGAGCTCCTGGACCTGGCTGGATGTTTTGGGTCTGTTCCAGGCAGGGCTGCCTGCTCGTACGTCTCCCCAACCTGCCACTGTTCACCCGCACAACCTGGTCCTCACTTGGGACCTGAGCTCCGGCCACCCTGTGACCCAGGGGAAGTGCCTCTCAGCCTGACAGGTCCTGCTTCTCATGCTCCCATAGAACAGCAGCCTGCAGCTGTCTTTCCCCCAGCCACCACTCGGCTCCCCCAGGAAAGGCAGCGTGCAGGAGGAGTGCAGTTGCTGGGCCTCTTGCCCCTGAGTGCAGGGACCCGGATGCTCAGCACAGCGAAGTCCGGTCATCCACCACGAGAGTCAAGCTTGCTCTTCAGCTACCACTGGTGCCCACGGCCTCCTTTGGATCTCAATAGGGTGACCACACACCAGCCTTGGCGCCGCCCCTGGTGGCTCCCTCCATAACGCCAGTGGTCTGCGGAGGCTGGCTGTGTACTTAGCCTGCTTCTGCCCTTCTGCCTTCTCTACTGCGCACACTTGTACCCTGCTACCCCACCTCCTCTGAGTGGGCCTTTGTGATGGGAGGTCTCCCAGCGGAAGTCCCACTCAGGGTTACCTGTTCCTGAGTGCTGTACCTCCCTCTCGGCCATCTTTTTGCCAGAGGCTCCATTGCTGGTCCTGCTCCTCCACCTCCCTTCTGGTGGCACCACATGCCCACATGTCAGCTGGAGTTGACAGGATGAGGAAGGAGGGTGTGCCCCAGGAGCAGCTGCCTGGCCCCAGAGTGACCAGCTGGATGTCTGGGCATTTGCTCCTGTTCAGCCTCGTGGGTTCCCTGGTTCTTGTCAATAAAATGGGGTTCTCATGAGGCCCCACTGCATCAGGCTGTGTCAGGACAAAGTACTCTTCATGTCCCAGAATGAGGAATCCCTCCCTGGGGACCATCTAAGCTTCATATGAACCAACTTCATAGTCACCAGACAGGGACTAAGGAGTGCCTGCCTCTGGCCACCACGCTCTACCCCCAGGTGACCATGCAGGGTAGAGAGGATAGAAAATCTTCAGTCTTTTCAGTCTCTGAGGGATCCTGTCTTGTGTGGCCTTTGGCAGGGACGGTGTGCCTTCCCATGGGCTGGACCAGAGTTGTGTCCGGGGCACTATCCAGGATAAGCCCCTCGCAGCCCCCTTGCTTATGAGCTTCCCCCCTTTGTTCAGAGCCATGTTAATGTCATTGCTTGGTGCATTTAAGGAAATTTGAAAAAGAATGGAACAATTGTCAAGATCCATTTTTGGTGCTGGGTTTGCTTTTTTTTAAAAAAATTTCTTTTTGTAGATGGACATAATACCTTTATTTTCTCTATTTTTATGTGGGGCTGAGGATCGAACCCCGTGTTTCACATGTGCTAGGCAAGCACTGTACCGCTGAGCCATAACCCCAGTCCTGGTGTTGGGTTTTTTGCAGTGCTAGGGATCAAACCCAGACCCTTGTGTACACGCAACAGTACTCTACCTCTGAGCCATGCACCCAGCCTGACAGAGTCTGCTTTTGCAGGACATTGTGAACAGAGAGTCAGATAGAGAAGTCTGGAAGACCATCTTGTCAGAGGTGCGCTTTGTGCACGTGAACACGTCCGCCATATTGAAGGTAGGAAGTGCCACTGGCTGGCTTGGTTATGGAAGCCTTGACTCTCATAGTCTGTTCCCTGAACTCCAGGCCAGAGCCTTCTACAGGAGGAGTACTAAAGTCACTGCCCTGTGTATTTATTGTACATCGAGGAAGGGAGTTTTTATAACTGCTCAGGGCAGAACCCTAGGGGGACGTCCACAGTGGAGCCATCAGGTGGGCGGCCCGGACTGCCTTCAGGCACGCCCTTTATCTTATTTGGTTTTGCCAGCTGAGCGGGGCACACCTCCCCGACTGGGGGTTCCAGCAGCTGGAGGTCGTAGGGGAGAAGCTGTCACGGGGTCACCATGGGAGCATGATGTGGAACGTGGAGGAGCACCGGTATGGCAAAAGTGAGTCCTCCTGCTGTCCCCTATGACTCCCACCATCTCCAACACTCAGCACCTGAGAAGACACTGACAGATGTGGGTTTGGCAGGAGCTGAGCACTCCCCACCTCAGTGGCCATCCCAGCCCTTTGTCCCGCCATGAGGACAACATAGGGCTTTTCCCAAGGGCCACAGGGAGAAGCTAGCGCACCCCCTGCAGGCAGAGAATTCTGAGTGGAGGAAGGCCCTTGTGAATGGGGGTGTGGGGGGTGGGCAAACTCGGGATGGTGCAGCACGATGAGGCGTCAGGTGGGCTGTTGGCAATGCAGGGAGGTGAGTTTTTTGCCAAGCTGGTGGCTTCCGTGTCAGCTCCCTGGCTTTACTCTGCTCCTATCTTTGGTGTCCTATTGTGTTCTGTCAGGCCAGGAGCAAAGGGAGAGGGAGCTGGAACTGCACTCCCCTACTGAGGTCGACATCAGCAGGAACCTCAGCTTTATGGCCAAATTCTCGGAACTGCAGGTGACAGGTGGCGGGAGGGAGCTGGCTTCAGCTGTGTGGGCTGAGCTCTGCAGTTCCCAGCGTTCATCTTGGACCTGGGACCTCAGACTCAGAAGGCGTGTCTCCCCTCCAGTCTGAGTGATGTGCGGAACGCTGGGGCCCTGGGCCCTGGGCCCTTGCAGTCAGGAACAAGGAGGTCCAGACCAAGTGTGAAATTACAGCCTTGCTACAGCATCCTAAGGTCACCCAACAAGTCCAAAGGGGCCACTGTCAACTAGCAGAGGCCTAGAGGAGTAAGTCAGGAACTCAGAGGGCCTGGACCTGAACATGAGCCCAGTGGGCACTGAGTCCAGGCCCCCAGTCACAGAGGATGTGCTGGGTTAGAGTTCAAGGCCCCTGACCAGAAGCACTCATTCTGCCTGCCCTGCTGCTTCTGTTGCACAATCCAAATGAACTTGAGGTTGGATAGTTCACAGGCAAGGGGCACAGTTGACAAACACCTTTGACAAAACCTGTGTGACCTGGAGCACCTGTCATCCTAACAGCTGAGGCCCATGCTTTGTTGCAGTGGAGGATGCTGACGCTGCGCAGCGAGGACTCTGAGCACAGGTACAGCTCCACGCCGCTGCAGTGGGTCGCCCTGGACACCAGCATCGCCTACTGGCTGCACCCCACAACCAGTGTAAGAAGCGCTTGTGACAGCTGGCCGGGGCTTTGTCCCGTCCTTGGGAATTCCCTCTGGCATTAAGAGCAGCCAGCATGTCCTGGGTTTCTGCCAAGCCTGTTCTAGCAGCAGACCAGGACTTGGTTTTCTCGGGACGCTGGGTAGCGTGGGCCAATACTCTATCAGATGCTGAGAGTAAGCCTCACGCTTGCCTGTCTAAGAAAGCCTCAGCTTTGTTGCTGTTGTGGGAGAGTGCTGTCGCCCTTTTCCTGACGGAAGTGGTTTGTAAGATGTCGTCCGCATAGCGCCTGGTAGGCAAGCTCACCAGGGCTCTGTTTATGTGCGTCTTGTCTTCACACCGCAGAGTGGAGGCAGCGTCGGCTGCAGTGGGTGCTCGGAATACTCCCTGAAAGGGCAGGTGGTAAAACACTCCCTTCTCACTCAGTTGGAGGAGAGCAGCCCTTGTGAAAAGAAAGTACCAGGAGCAGGTCCCAGGGCTTACCCAGCATATGTGCAGAAGCGGGGACTACCTACCATTCCATGAACAGCTTTCTCGTTAAAAAATGAATCTTGCCGGGCACCACGGCACACACCTGTAATCCCAGTGATTTGGGGGTCTGAGGCAGCAGAGTCACTAGATTGTGGCCAGTCTCAACAGCTTACTGATATCTTGTCTCAAAAAGAGAAAGAAAATCTTAGGAATGAGGGTAAATCTAGTGTCATGTCATACACAGGCTCTGGGTTCACCCCCCCAGTGTGTCCCCTGCCCAAAAATAGAAAAAAAAAAAAAAACTCATTTACTCCTAGTTTTCAGTTTTAGTTTACAAAATCAAGAACCCTAGCATTTTCCTAGAAGGATTCTCCTTGAGAACAGGTCTCTCCAGGTTAGGGTGAGACTGGAGGATACCAGAATGAACCTGTGTGGTTTTTGTTTGGCTTTTGATACTATGGGTTGAACCCAGGGCCTCAAACATGTTAGGCAAACATTCTACCACCAAGTCACATCCCGCCCTTTATTTTATTTTGAGATGGGGTGGGGGGGTGGTCTCCAGAACATGCTACACTGGCCTTGAACTTGCAACCTTCCGACTTCAGCCTCCCGATTAGCCAGGATTCTAGGTGTATGCCCTGCACTTGGCTGCCTCTGCTTTTTCGCCCTTCACTGTAGTAGAGTAGGCGTGTGGTTTTCTTTAACCCGGCAGTTTCCCTCTGCACAGAGGGCAGGTGCCTGAGAGTGACTCCCATATGCTTTCAGGCTCAGATCCACCTGCTTGGAAACATTGTGATCTGGGCCTCTGCCAGCCTCGCCACAGCGGCCTACACCGTGCTCTTCTTCTGGTACCTGCTCAGACGGCGAAGGAGTATCTGTGACCTCCCTGAGGGTTGGTGCAGCTCCCCAGCTCCTTTTACTGCCTCTCCTTTTCACTGTGATGAGATTTCTCTCGCTTAAGTGACAGCCCAACTGTACTGGGAACCTACGCCCTAAAGCGTAGGTAGGCAAATTTCCCTCAGATAGGGAAATACTTTATTTTCGACTCCCTAGCTGGTGGCAGTTAGGTTTCCTGGTGTTGTTTCTGGCTTCTCCAGCAGGAAGGGTCATGGCCAGTAGTGCTCTCTGGCCTTCGCTTAAGTTGGCTGCATGTACTATGCTGGGAAAAGAGCAGCCGACAGGCGCACCTAGGGCTGATGATTGTCTGCAGCTAACAGAAATGCACTTGAGACCATCTTGAAACAGAGAAGCGAAAACTACCAGTGTGGGGTGGGTGTCTCCAGGGCCTGGCCCAGGTCCAAAAACTACTGGAGCTGCATAGCACCTTTGCCCCACTCTATCTCTGCTCATCTTTCAGTGCGTGACCCTTCTCTCTGTTGACTTTCCATGTAACTCTGGGCTGGTGGACAAGTGCAGCCCCACCTCCATAAATCCCAGAAGAAATGCCCAGATGAGAGCAGGTGGCCCAGCTGGACCACATCTGCCCTGTGCGGCCAGCCCAGGCTTCAGGGGCCCAGTGATTAACACACAGCAAGGCCTGCCCTCCCACGGGGCTGGGCCATCACAAGACAGTGGTGGTTATGTCCAGGCAGGAGGCTACAAATTCTCATGACTCTCCTGTCCACTCTTCCTCCTGAGAGTGGGAAGGTTGGGAGCGAGAGGTCAGGCACCAAGGTTGTAAGCCTGGGATTTAAGGGTGAGCCCAGGGACACGACCCCTGTGGCAGTGCTGCTCTGACATGTGCCCTCCTGCAGATGCCTGGCGGCAGTGGGCTTTAACCGGGGCCCTGTGTGTTGGCGGCTGGGCACTGAACTACCTGCCCTTCTTCCTGATGGAGAAGACACTCTTCCTCTACCACTACCTGCCTGCACTCACCTTCCAGATCCTTCTGCTCCCAGTTGTCCTGCAGCACGTCAGTGATCACCTGTGCAGGTTGGCAGCAGGGCTGAGGGTCATGCAGGCTGCTTTCGGTGCAACGTGGGCTGGGAGAGGCACAGCCAGCCAGGTGCAGTGGCCACGTCTGTAGTTATAGCTACTGAGGAGGGGGAGGCAGGAGGATGGCAAGTCCCAGGCCCTCTCTCAAAAAGTAAAATGGTTGGATGTAGCTCAGTGGTAGAGTACCAAGGATCAGGGGGAAAAAAGTCCACAGGCCTTGGCAGGTGACCATGTAGACTATGGATTCCAAGAGAATGGCTAAGCAGGGTCACTGTGGAGCAACAATCAGGCGTCCTCACAGTGCTTTGCACTGCTGCCCACAGGTCCCAGGTGCAGAGAAGCCTTTTCAGTGCCCTGGTCATAGCCTGGTATTCCACTGCATGCCACGTGTCAAACATGCTGCGCCCACTGACCTACGGGGACAGGTCACTCTCACCCAGTGAACTCCAGGCCCTTCGCTGGAAAGATAGCTGGGACATCCTGATCCGAAAACACTAGCAGAACAAGCACAGCAAGAATCGTCTGGGCTGGGGTAGGACAGGGTCTCTTCTAACCATTTTTATCTTTGACAAGCAGAGGGCTGTCAGCCTGCAGCCTGGTGGGCTCACAAAGTCGCCCTGGAACTTAATTGCTTAATTGTGGTTTCATTCTTAAAGCAGTCCTCTGAAGAGCACATTATTTGGAGGTTTTATTTTTCTGAATAGTGAAGAACATGCTCCCTCCACGCCCTCCCACCCATGAGGCCCCTTAAGCTCAGACATGTGAGTTTCAGTGGCCAACACAGGAGCGACATGTGAAGGCAGGCCAGTGACCTGCGAGCCAGGACCTGCCCAAGAGGCCCTCACGGTGTGGGCTTGGTGTTTGATTTGATGGACTCACTCAACTGAGCAGGCTGTCCCTGTCCTCAGCAAGGCCCTGCAGGCCACCCTGGACAGCCGTCTGGTGGTGTGGACATCTTTTTGAGGCCTACAGCAAATGCTGTTTAAAGACTGACTCCTCAGGTTGCTTTTTAAAAACCCCTTCTGAGATTTTAGTCGAGGTTGGGCCACCTGTACATTTCTCTGCCCTCCCTTTGCCTTCTTTTCTAGTGGAAATAAAAGAGACGAACTGACATTTGTATCTGATATTATTTATTGAGTCTCCCTCTAAAGGAACACAAGCTTTAACACAACTGTTAAGACTCAACAGAAGGCCCTGGCGCTGCACGCAGCTCAGGAACGTCGTGGCTGGTAACTACGAGTTGTGCTCAACAGGAAGAAAGGGAAAGAACCTGTGCCTAGCTTGTGGCAATGGCAAAGGACACTTTTTTCCAGAAAGGGTGGTCACATGGGAGGGAAGACAAACTTGGGACAACGGACAGGACCATTTGTGAGGCCCTGAGTCTAGCCTTGCGTGAGGGAGCCACCTGAACACCTGCAGGCCAGCACATGCTGTGGCTGGAGGCTGCTGCCCTGGACACAGCTGAGCTACACCAGGGACAGCCATCCAGACAGCCCCGGTAAGGTGGAAGCACCTGGCCCTGTGGGACTGTGTGCAGACTCTGTTCCAGCCAGAGCAGACCCAACAGCCCACTGCCTGCTGCCCCAGGATGCAGGAGCCATGCAGGCACCTGGGGTCTGGACCCCTTGCCCTCTGTGGTGCTGGTTAGAGAGATGGTGGCTGATGCCAAGGTTCCTGCCTCTTCTCTGTCACTGAGGCACAGGCAAGAGGGAAGGAAATGCCTCGGAGGAGGCACCTTAGACCAGCACTCACCACATTGGACCACAGCCCAGTGGTGGGTCAGGAAAGGTTTCGAGGGCACCACGAGCCTTGGGGTATGGAACAGAATGAGGGAGAGGAAGCAATGGGCCCTGCTGGACAGTCCACCGGGGTGAATAGCGCCTCTTAAAGCCTGTTTCAGTGATGCTCGAGTAAACCAAGCCCTACTGGGAAATTCTCACCGGTCAGACACACCAGGCCCACAGTGCCCAGGCTGCTTCCTCAGGTTTCCCAACGCAGACTGGCATTCCTCCTGGGGACAAGCACAGGCTAACCATGAGCCAGGGCACTTCAGTGACCCCCAGAGAAGTTAAAACCTCCCTAAACGAGAGGAAGCCCTGTCTTTACCTACCAAAGTGAGCTTCCCCCCAAGAGCACAGGAGCCTTGGCCCTGACACCACCTTAGGACAAGCCAGGGAGAAGCACTGCTGCCTTTTAAGGGCAAGAGGTGCCCCATGCCCGTCCCGAAACTCGGGTCTGTGGGGATCCCTGCTGGCAGACTGGGGGACAGCATGTAATGGCCCTCAGTGGGGTCTGCTGCTGGACTCCAGGTGCGACCGTCTGCCAGAGGCCAGCACCCTGGGGTGGTCTCCTGGCTCAGAGAAGGTCCTCTTGTAGCTCCGCCCGTTGGCTCCCCCTCGGTGCCGCTTACAGAGGTCGCCATTCAAGATGTCCTGGATGTGCTGCACAATCAGGTTGATGGCAACTGCAGACAGACAGTGGGTGCTCAGCTGTCCTCCCTGCTGCGCCATAGGACTCCTGCTGGTGTGGGGCCTCCCCCTCCCCAGGGGCCACACTCAGCCTGGAAGGAAGGCCACTAGCCAGGTCCTCACAAGCCACCACACATTTTAGGAGACAGAAACCACAAGACAGGATGTGAGACAGTAAAACTCAGCAGCTCAGTTTGCTGCGGGAGCCTAGGCTGCTTGGGAGCCTGGTTAAAGCCCTGCCCTGTCTGTGCTGAACTCGCGCCGCAGATAGACACTGGTGGGCCTTGTGCACTTGGGAATCCTCAACAGCAGAGGCATGAGACAGCAGTCCTGTGTGGTGGCTCTGGGAGGACCTGGCCGGGCAGTTTCTTACCCATATTGTCAACCCCTCGAGGGATGATGACGTCAGCATACTTCTTTGTCTGCGAGACACAAAGGGGTTCTCATAAGATTTCTCCTCCCCAGGACTGTGTAAGAGTGGGGGACCAAGGTGGGGTGCCCTAGGATGCTGGTGTTATCAGCAGGTGGGGAACAGGGCACAAGTGTGAGAGAAATGGGTTTTCAGACAGATGAAAGGCGGTACCGGAAGGCAGAACTCCTCGAAGGCGGGCTTGACGAAGGTGGTGTACTGGGTCAGGATCTGCTCTAGGTCCCTCCCGCGGTGCACATCCCGGAGAACTGCGGTGACAGGAAGGAGGCACCACGGTCAGCCCTCCCTCAGGACTCACAGCCACCGCAGCCAGGGCTCAGAATCCCCAGATGCACTACCTCTCCGAGAGAGCCTGACGTCAGAGTCCGTGTCCACGAAGAGGCGCAGGTGGAACATGTCCCGAATCTCCTGGCTATAGAACACCAAGATGCCTTCGAACAGAACCACGTCTGCAGGATAGACCACAGTGGTTTCCGGCAACCTACCAGGCACAGAGGAAGCAATGGGCCCTGCTGGACAGTCCACCATAACACCAAGGAGAATGACTCTGGGGAGAGGACAGATGTAGGCAGTGATTCACAGAAATGTGGCAGGTCCTGCCACGGGGCAGTCTTTGTAGGAACCCAAAGGGGACTCCCTAACCAGCTCTCTTTTTGGACCTCCTGGAAGCCACCTGCTTACCTTGAGTGGGTCACAAAATCGTAGGTTGGGACTTCAACAGTTTTGCCCTCCACAATGTTTTTCAGAGTCCTGTGCATCAAATCATTATCAAAAGCATCTGCAGAGATGAAGCAAAGGGCAAGACAACCCAGCTGCCCTTGTGCCACGGACAGGAGGGCACCAGGGATACTGAGGACCCTACAGGACATTCAGACTAGAAGCTGCCCCTGCAGTTTCTATTTGTTAGTGACAGAGTCCACTGCAGTTTTACAGACCACACAGGACAAAGTTGCCCAGACTGCCTTCAGGCAGTGCACGGCCCAAGCTGTCCCACGAGGAAGCTGCAGCACACTGGCCAGCAATGGAAACCAGGGAGTCGGGCCTCCCTCCTCTCTCTTGCTGGGAATAATCAGTGGGAATGCTGCTTTGCAGGCCTTCTTCCTCCATATCGCTGGGCACACTCTGTCCCAGAGATAGCAAGCACCTTCCAGATCGGGGAAGGGCTGCAGGGCCCTGGGCCCTAGATCACCCACTGCTTCCCACAGCTGGCTTCCCTGAGGACTTTGCCCCTGGGCAGGTGGGTAAGGGAAAGGCCACTCTAGACAATGGGGTGTGCAAAAGACCTTATCAGCAGCAAGCTGGAGGAGGGAAGGCAAGGGGATTTCAAATGGACTGAGCAGTGGTCTCCAAGGCCCCTCCTGCCCAGGTTTCCTGACTGGCTCCAACCAAACTCCTGCAGGGCACCCAGGCCCAGAGAGCTGGTCCAATCCTCCTGACTTGACTTGCAGGAACCCAGAGGGGAGGCCCTCTGCAGGACATGTGGATAACTTCCCTGACCCCACTGGGGCTGATCCCTGCACAACCCAGGCCCTGGCAGCCTGCCTGGGCAAGCTCTCTGGGTGTACCTGGGTGGTCGAAATTGTACTGTCCCTTCAAGGCCTTAGCCTTCTGCTCCGCGGTCAGGACCTTATAGAACCGGTCCTGGCTCAGGATGACCAGCTTGCGCTGCCGGTGGTCCACCTCGTTCTGTCCCAGTAGCTCCATGATCTTCTCACACACCGTGGACTGGGGACACATAAACAGCATCCCCCGCTGGCACGGCGGGCGACTCCGCCCGCAGGGGGCTTCCGCCCACCAGCAACAGGTGGCGCGGGGTGAAGGCGGCAGGGACCTGCGGCCCGGGCGGAGAGGGAGCCCGGGGTCGCCGCCCCCGCCCCGCCCCGCCCCGCCCGCCGGCCGCCCGCTCACCTTCCCGCTCGCCGTGCCGCCGCTCACGCCGATCAGGAAGGGCCGCGGCTGCGGGCGGTCAGCCTCGGGCCCGGCGGCCCCGCAGTCGCCACCTCCCGCCGAAGCCATGTCGGCCCCGCTGCGCCACAGCGCCCGCCGCTTCCGGGGCCCGCGGCGCATGTGCGCGGGGGCGTGGCCGCGCTCGGGGCGGAGCCTCGGCGCGCTCCGTGGGGGCCTCGCGCCCCGCCCGCGCCGCCTGCCGCACGTGCGCGTCCTGCGCGGCCTCCGCGGCGTCGCGGGCAGGTGTCCTCGAGCGCGCAGACCCGCGCTGGGCCGGCAGCGCGAAGGGCGGCGGAGGCTCGCGGGTGGGCTCCCCCGCGCCCGGCTTCTCCCTCCCGAGGGAGGCGAGGCGGCGACGGGCGGGCGGGCGGCCCCAGGCGCCTGGCGCACCTCGGATGCAGGGGCTGGAGAAACCCGCGGACGCCGGGGCCACTGCCGCGTCACGTCGGGGTGATCGCCAGCTCAGGAGCGCTGTGGGCCCTCCGGCGGCCAGCGCGAGGGAACTCTTGACCTCTGCAAGCCTGCGGAGGACGACGTGGGGCCTCGGGCCCGGCCGGGTCCCGCTGGCCTCTGGCGGGCGCCCGGGATGGCGCGGGGAGGTTCCGCCAGGAAAACGGACGGGGACACCCGCCCCCGGCACCTCCTGCGCCCGTGTGTGCGGTTCTGGACGGCCTGTTGGGGACCCCGCCGGCACAGGCCGGTTACACTGACCGCATTTTATGTATTTTATTTCCTATGTTTTTTTTCCTTAGTATTTTTATTGCAACGTCATGTGACTTAGAGGACTGTTTACAAATGCAGTGCTCGGCCTTTGAGACAATTAAAAAACTTTTAAGAACTAGAATTTTAGGGCTGGGCTGGGGCTGGGGCTGGGGCTGGGGCTCAGCGGTAGAACGCTCACCTAGCATGTGGGAGGCTCCGGATTGATCCTCAGCACCACCTAAAAATAAATAAAATAAAGGTATTGTGTTCAGCTACGACTAAAAAATATTTTTAAAAAAGAACTAGAATTTACATAGTGGTTTGTTTGACTTGTTACTATAGTGAAAACTGAGGGAAGAAATTTTGAAGCAGAAATACAATGATTTTCACACAAAGAGAGACTTATATTCCTCCCTTACATCATACAAAGGGAGGTAAAGGGGCTGGGGTTGTGGCTCAGTGGTAGAGTGCTTACCTAGCACATGTGAAGCACTGGATTTGATCCTCTGCTCCACATAAAAATAAATATAATGAAAGGGAAGAAGAAAGAAAAGAAAAGGAAAAAGAGGAAAAACGACAGAGGATAAAAAATGTGGCATAGGGCTGGGGATGTGGCTCAAGCGGTAGCGCGCTCGCCTGGCATGCGTGCGGCCCCGGTTCGATCCTCAGCACCACATACCAACAAAGATGTTGTGTCCGCCGAACACTAAGAAATAAAATGTTAAAAATTCTCTCTCTCTCTCTCTCTCTCTCTCTCTCTCTCTCTCTCTCTCTCTCCTCTCTCACTCTCTCTTTAAAAAAAAAATGTGGCATATACACAATGGAATATTACTCAGCAATAAAAGAATAAAATCATGGCATTTGCAGGTAAATGGATAGAGTTAGAGAAGATAATGCTGAGTGAAGTTAACCAATCCCTCAAAACCAAATGGCTAATGTTTTCTTTGATCTAAGGAGGCTGGCTCATAGTGGGGTAGGGAGGGGGAGCATGGGAGGAATAGATGAATTCTAGATAGGGCAGAGGGGTGGGAGGGGAAGGGAGGGGGCCGGCGGTTATTAGTGATAGTGGTATATGATGATCATTATTATCCAAAGTACATGTATGAAGGCATTAATTGGTGTGAATATACTTTGTATACAAAAATGCATTACGATTCCTTTTACACATATAGAGCACAATTTTTCATATAATGCTGTTAGCCAATCCCAGAAAAACAAATGGCGAAAATTGATATGAAAAATTGTGCTCTATATGTGTAATAGGAATTGTAATGCATTTTGCTGTCATATATATATATATATATATATATATATATATTCATAATATATTCATATATATATGTGTGTGTGTGTGTGTAAGGAAAAATCTTTTTTTTCCCTTGTTTGCAGAAAGGAGGGAAGCTCTAGGTCTCAGCAAATATGGAACCAACCAGGTCAGTTAAGGGCTCAGCATCTTCTCTTCAGATGTTTGAATCCTGTCTTGCCTTTCCCTTTCCTTGTTGCCAGCAGCACCCCAGGGAAATGGCCTCATGGTTGGCTGAAGTCCTGCCACCCACATGACAAAGAACTAACTCTTGGATCATCATTTGGGCCCCTGTTGGTTCAATTTTGGTGTCTGTGATGGGCTCCCATTCTTGGACTCGTCACCACCTTGGAGAAGTCCTTTGACACTTCCCATCTATTCTTACCCCCTGTGCAATCTTGATAATTCGGGTCAAAGCTCCTTGAGCATCTCTCTTCTCCTCCTGTCTTCTGATTCCTCTTGGTTGCTCACTGGAAACCTTGGCGCCATTGGCACCGTCTGGTTTGGGCCCAGCATACTGTCTGTTACTGTCATTAATTGCTTCAGCCTTGCCCTTGACTCCTGTTCATTTCCTTTACTCATAAAATATGTTTCAAAATCAGGGATCATTCCCAAAATCCGACTCAACTGGCCCATTTTCATGGCATATGTCTTGCAATGAAACTGACTGTATTTCAGCTTCTCTAGAAGTGCTTCAGAATCATCCAGCTTCAGCTTGTTAACGTCACTGTCACCCACACCCAGAAGTTTGCTGAGGAAAGGCTGTTTTGAAAGGTTCCAATCCATCTCCATGTTCCCCTACGTTGATGAAAATCACTGGATTTTTTTTGTGGCAGCAACTGCTGAGTCCCCCACCTCCTTTTGCATGACCACCAAGTTTTGTCACTGTTACCGAGGCCACTTTATCTTTAAAAGCCTTAGCCTGGGTTTCAGACGCCTGCCCAGTGTAGGTGTCTGTCACCTGAACAGTGTCATCAGGTTCTACAGCGTGAGCAGCTTGAAACCTTTCTTCAGAGAGTCCTCTTGCTTGTGGTGGCCACTTATATCAACAATAATAATCTCA
The DNA here is from genome assembly GCF_045843805.1 of Urocitellus parryii. Lineage (NCBI taxonomy): Eukaryota > Metazoa > Chordata > Mammalia > Rodentia > Sciuridae > Urocitellus > Urocitellus parryii. Next base: position 206,847,791 of record NC_135534.1, read on the forward strand.
AATTTTTCATTTTTAAAATATTTATTTATTTTAATTTTTTTAGTTGCAGATAGACACAATACCTTCATTTATTTATTTTTATGTGGTGCTGAGGATTGAACCCAGTGACTTCCACATGCGAGGTGAGCCCTCTACCACTGAGCTACAACCCCAGCCCTTTAAATATTTATTTTTTAGTTGTAGGTGGACTCAATATCTTTATTTCATTGTTATGTGGTGCTGAGGTTTGAACCCAGTGCCTCGCATGTGCTAGGTGAGCGCTCTGCTACTGAGCCATAGCCCCGCCCCTCAGATTTCTCATTTTTGGATTTCTCCACTCTTTCAGGAGCAATGGAGCAGTTCTGTGTAGCTTCCCAGAGTGGAACTCTCACCTGGGTGGCATCAGGCTTTGCCTGGGCAGAAGCCCGTTGGGACATGCGGTCGTTCCAGCCTCCCTGGCAATCCGGCAAGCATGGTCACATTCCGTTTTTCCTTTGATGGGTGTCCTTCTTAAACTCCAGGGTCTGCAGCTCCCAGGGTCTTTAAAGCCAGCATGCTGACTCGCCTTTTCTTAAGACCAGAGCAGTAGCAGACGCGGTGTGTTCTCTAGTCCTCCTCCAGTGTGACATTGGCATCCCCTTCCAGAAATGCCGCCTGTGCTTCTTTTGGCACAGCTTTTAATACTTCCTCCTTGATAAGGGTGGCGCTGCTCAGCGAACGTACCACTGATGCTGGTATTCCAAGATCCGCTAGAACCATCCGGAAGGGTCTAAGCGGTGCCTATAAGGAGTTCTGCTGCAGTGTGAAGGACTGGAGAGAACACGGGCTTCGGGGTCCGAGGTTACATACTGGCTGTGTTACTTTGGGCAAATTACTTAATCTCTCTGAGCCTCTCTTTCCTCACCTTCCATTCAGCTGATGAGATGAGGAGACGGCATCACTCCGTGTAGTCCAACCTTTCTGGAAGAGGATGCACTTCTGCTTCCCGGCTCGGGGCTGCTTTTCTTCAGCTCACCTCCCATAAGGATTCCTGGGGTGTTTTGGTGTTTTGTTGTTTTTTTTGGCTTTAGTCTTCTACCTTTGAATAACTGCAGCAGCAAAGTTAGTGGCAAACTAGGTCCTCTCGGGGCACAGTCAAGGGAAGAGAGTCAGATCTCAAAGTCTGGCATTTGGGGACCTACACCCCAGGGAGGACTCCCTCCCAGCTCTGGCAGCTCCCTAGAGACAGCAGGGGTTTGGGGTGGGGGTACATTCTTTATGCACCAATCAGCCAAACCAAGCCTCCTTCAAAGGCTCTCACACCCCTAGTCAGGATTTCTCCTGCACTAAATCACCCCAGGCTCAGGTGCCAGGCAGCTAGAGACAGCCCAGAGCCCTCTGGGACCACTCAACTGGGAAGCCTAGCCTGTTGCCCCTGCCTGCCTCCTTCCCCCCCAAAGCCTCAAGGAAGGCTCTGACCCAGCCTCTCTCCGCCTTGCTGCCCTGCCTCCTGACCCAGCCTGGGCTCCTCGGGTGGCCCTGTGTGGCCCCAGAGGTCGCTTCCCTAGGAGATGGAGTAAATCTTCCAGGGGCTTTGTCCTCCCCCTGGGGCTGCTCAGCCACACCTCTGCACGTGAAGTCCAGGCACAGAGCAGCCCCCGGAACACAGTGCGTCCTCGCCATTGGTGGGCAGAGGTGCCCAGGAGCGGCTGGTGCCCCAAATCAGCCAGTTGTTTGTATGGAGGAACGAGGTTTCCTCCCCGTTCTTCCCTGACAAACCGCTGAGGCAAGGGCGGGAAGCAGAGGGCAGAGCGTGAGCAGGGCCGTCTGTGATGGAGCAGCAACTCCTTCCTTAGATGTTTCTGTTTCCGCTTTATCTCGGGTCCTAGCTGCAACCTGCTAGTTTCTGCTTCTGTAATCTCGCTTGCTCAGCAGCTGGGGCAGGAACCAGAGCTGCCTGGGAAGAGGAAAAGGTGTTACCGCTGTTGGCCAGTGACAAGTCCTTGCTTCCCCGATGTTGAAGAATAACACCAGAAAAGCACGCGCCGAGGCAAGGCCAGAGTAGAGATTAGAAGTTTATTAAAGGACAGCAGAAAAGACTTCTCCCGGAGGAAGAAGGGGACTCAAGAGGTGGAATCCAGTTGGCGGGCAAATGTGTTCCCCTTTTTATAGGTTTGGTGATGGAATGTAGGTTGGAGGGCCCGAGGGGTGGGACACAGGTGGGCCAAAAGGGCAGGAAGGACTTTGGGGATGGGCTTATCACTTCTCTGGGATGGGCTATCTCCAAATCTGTTGGGGGCTGTTCATTAACACTTCTTTGAGGTGGACTTTGGCCTAGGGCCTTTTCGGGACTTCATTAACATTCCATGAGTCCTCCTGTGTTTTCCCTGAGTCATTCTCAGCATGGCCTCCATTTTAGATTTCACTCCATGTTAGACCCGATTTACCTAACTACACTGTCTACCTAACTTTAAATCTGGCCTCAAAGGGATCAAGGCCACTTGCTTGAGAAAGTCCTACAACCCAGAAGCCTGTGCCGGTAGAGGGTGGGGCTCAGCTGTTGGAGGAGCCCCCAGAGCCCCCACCCTTACCCTACTGAGTAAGCCCTTGCTCTTTTGCACCTCCCAGGACCCCTTGTCTCTTTCCTTTGTCATAATTTTTTCATATTTTCCTGTATTTTCGGTAACAGTGACACTGCTGGCGTCTGTCCCATGTGCCTCCTTGAGCCTCCCAGGGGACTGGCAGACCCTGTAAGAGCCAGCCAGGCTGCTGGCTAGTTGTCCTCCCAGGGTGAAGAGACACTGAGGTGTGGTGAGCCCCTGGGGCAGGCCCAGTGCCAAGAAGCCATCAAGTCCTGGGTCCACCTGCTCAGGCCTCTGGACTGCAGTGGCCACCACCACGCAGATACCCAGCCCCTGCTCTCTAGCCCGTCTGGGCACCCCCCACCCCCACATCTTGTGAAGCACAAGGTTCAGGAGGAAATCCTGGTTCGCTCCATTATTTGTCCCACATTTATGAACTTGTACTGTGGTCTGCCTCTTCCCCCACCCAACCCCAAAGCACCTCTGGACCAGCAGCTGGACAGGCCCTTGGAATGAAGAAAGGCCTGGCAGGGGGTTTGCAGCAGGGGCCCACATTTAAGCTTTCCAGAATGGCCTCCTGCACTTGGTAATATGCATTCAAGGTTCTTTACCGCTGAGCCCCAGCCCCAGCCCCTAGAGGGTTTTTTTTTTTTTTAATCTTTTAAATTCTTATCTATTTATTTATTTTTGAGACAGGGTCTTTCTAAGTTGCCCAGACAGGCCATAAACTCATACTCCTGCCTCAGTCTCTTAAGTAGCTGGGATGACAGGTGGGTGCCATTACTGAAGCAAAAATTTTATTTTTAAGAAAGACGTGGCTGGGCGTGGCACTCTGGGCTGACAGTGGTTCCTTCCGTCCTTCACCCTGAGCCCTCACTCACTGCTGCCTGGCTGGCCTCGGGCGAGGTGGCCCCACCCACTTGCAGCAGGGATGTGGGATGCGCAGGGCGGGTCTTCTGGGCTGTGTGCCTGCCCGGATCTGTGCAACTTGGAGGCTGATGTTAATTCTGGCGGGTTCTCTGGGGTTGCCCCTCTGGGCCCCCCCTGCAGCCTTCATCTCTGGGCAGTATTTCTAAGCCTTCTCTCCTGTAGCCTGGGCCCAGGCTTCCTCCCTCTTTCTTTCTTCCTCGTTGGGGTGATGCTTCCTGAGAAAGGCAACGGGAGGTGGAACTTTTGAGATCCTGAATATTCTACCTTTATTTTGTGCTCTGTTGATCTTTTTGCTTGGCTATGGAATTCCAGTGGGTTTTCTGATTCTCTGTTGTTACAAAACAAAGCACTCCAATACTTAATGGCTTAAGATGCCACTTGTTCTCTCTCGTGGTTCTGGCATTGATTGGCATGGCTGTGGCTCTCTGGGGGCCGCTCCATTGGTGGCAGCCAGATGGATGTGGGCCTGGGGTGACCTGTGGCTCCCCTGCACTGGCATGCCCGTGCTGGCTCATTTGCATGGCTGGCTCGTGATGTCTCTTATGAATTCAGCTGGGGCTGTCACCAGGCTACCCACAGTGGCCATCACCCCAAACGCTCACAGTGTCCTCTCCTACAACTTGGGCTCCTCGCAGCCTGGCAGCTCAGGTCCAAAGGGCATGTCAGGTCTTCCACCGCCCTTTCCCCGAAGAGGGCCTAGGGCTCTCTAACCCTCTGCACTACTAGACGCTGAGCCACCCCCAGCTGTGATGGCACAGGGAGGCCCAAGCACAGCTCCTGCTAGCTGCCCCTGCACCAGCCACCAGCTGTGCTGGCAGATGCCAGGCACACCCTTACTGGGGGCTTCAGTGGAGGAAGTCACGCTGAGCCCCAAGGTCTGGCGTCACCACCAGGAACCTCAGGGAACCCAGCTTGTCTACCAGCCCCAGTGGCTATTTGTCCTTCACTGCCCCCCACCAGGGTGACCAGCAAAATCTGAAACACTGCAGATTTGCACATGGATCTGACCAACCCAGGAGTGCAAATGGAGCCAATGGAAAATGAGCCATCAAGGTCAAGTCCATTCCACATAAACACTTAACCAACAGTGAAAGTATAAATATGAAACCACCAGTCCAGCCTGGCTGCTGCCCTGAGCGGCTTCCTGACTTGAGAATCACAGTAGAAGTGTCCTGTCTAGAATGTCTTCCAGGGTGTGGGGTTTGGGATTGGGCAGTGTTTGGGTAGCATCCTTAAACCAACTGCTATGGCGCTGTTATGAACTAATTAGAATATGGTTGGAGAAAGAGGGGACTCCCTAGAGTGAGAGTACACGGCTTTTAAAAACATTTGTTTTAATTGTAGATGGGCACAATACCTTAATTTTATTTATTTTCATCTGGGGCTGAGGATGGAACCCAGGGCCTCATGCGAGGTAAGCGCTCTGCCACTGAGCCCCAGCCCAGCCTGAGCCCATTGCATCTATACTGGACCACAGAAGTCATCTGGGGTCATTTCTGCCATATTCAAAAGGAACTGGCCACTGCAATTAGAAATTCATTCTCCTCAGAATTTTGAAGCATTCGTCTGTTGTTCTTTTATTTTCAAAGTTCCTATTGAGAAATTCAGTGTCATTCTGATTCTTTCTTGATCCAGTGTATGAAACTCACTTTTTTTAACATTTATTTTTTAGTTGTAGGTGGACACAATACCTTTTTATTTTATTTTTTTAAGTGGTGCTGAGGATCAAACCCAGTGCCTCAAGCATGCTAGACAAGAGCTCTACCCCAAGCCACAACCCCAGCACTTGAAACTTACTTTTTTAAAAATATTTTTTAGTTGTTAATGGACCTTTATTTTATTTATGTGTATGTGGTGCTGAGAATTAAACCCAGTCACAACTCCAGTGCCTGAAACTTACTTTTTTCCAATGAAAATTTATAAAAATTTTCTTTGTTCCTTATATTCTAGAATTTCACAATCATATCCCTTTGGAGTGGCCAATTTCCTGTGTGCTGGACCCTTAGTGAGCTCTGTCCATCTGAAGATTCAGTCCTGGAAAATTTTCTTGGACTCTTCATTTGATGTTTTCTTCCCCTTTGTGATTCCTTATTCTTTGTGGAACTCATATTTCTCGGAGATGAGTTGTCCTGGGCTGTCTCTGGAATGTTTCCCCTTACTTTTATATTTTTCCTCTGGCAGACTTTCTCTATCTCTACCTCCCAACTTTCTATTGAGTTTTGTGTTTCATTTTTGCTGTGAAATTCTTAATTCTCAAGAACTTTTTGTTTTATGAATTTTTTTTACAGCATTCTATTCTTGTTTCATGAGTGCCTTCTCTAATCTCTGGATCTTTTTTTCTTGGCAGCACTAGGGACTGAACCAGGAGTGCTTTACTCCTGAGTTACATTCCATTCCCCCTACATCTTGCTCAGTGGTCTGAGTTAGCCTTGAACTTAGGATCTTCTTCAGTCTCCCAAGTAGCCACAGCATGTGCCACCTACTTGGCTTTTTCTTGGGATATTTAACAGTCCTTTTTTAAAATATTATTTTCCCTGACTCTTCTTTATTTTTTATTCCCTCTAAGCTTCTCTTCCCCCATTTGTTTGTGTCTCCTCCAGGTGAGCTGCTTCTTCAGATCTGTGGTAAGTGGTCCCTGATGTTCCAGGACTAGAAAGGTGGTGGGGCTTCTGCGAGCAGGTGGGAGGTTATTTGGCTGGGGATTTTCACTGAGGAAACACCGATAGGTAGTTTTACATCTTGCTCTTCTCCCCTGGGGGATGTTCGTGGGAGAGGACTCTCCTAGTCTGCCAGGAATGTGGAAGCCTGTCCACAGGATTTCTGGGAGCTGCAGTAACCACAGGAATCATTCAGAACAAGATTCTTTTCAGGGTGGAGAATTTTGCCACTGGCATTATTTAGAATTATTGTCACATAGTTAAGACCAGAGCCACTTTTAGTCATCTACTCTTGTCTTTGAATTCTTTTCCAAGGTTGCCCACTTGTTGCCAGCCCCTAGGGTGGACCTCACCCACCTTGTGCCCTGAGTGTATTGCTCTGTCACATCAACTTTGTCTTCATGCTAAATCTCCTCTGATTAACTTTGCCTCTTCTGTTGTCTGTAAAGCCAGCTCCCTACAGTGAATAACTTTGTGTTAAACACTCCACGTGGGTTCTGTTTTTCCTGGTCAGATCCTGACTCACCCAGAGTTGAATCTTGCAGTGCTGATCTGTTGTCTCTCCCTCATGGTGGGCTGTTCCCTGTGGGTTCTGCCATTGGGGACTGTGAACTCACCTCTGAGTGCTTTTCCCATGGGAAATCTCCCCAGCTTCAATGGGGCTGTGTCCTGCTTGAGGAGTTTTGCATTTGCTTTGAGTAAGTCCCACAGCTCTTTCCTGGATTCCCACCTTCAGGCCTTTTTTATTTTGTGATGCTGGAGATGGAACTCTGGGCCCTGCCTGTGCTGAGCAAGGGCTCTATCCTGATCTACACCCCTGGGCCTGCTTTTTAACAATGTTTTTTCATCTAGAAGTTTCTAGGCTGCCTGAGGGCAGGCTGAGTGTGAACACAGTGCACGGGTGCAACCCCGGACATTTTATGTCTTCATCCAGACCCAGCTTCCCTGTCACCTCTCTTGGTCCTATCGCTCAGTCTCACTGACCCGGAGTTCCATCTCCAGTCCACTCCTGGGGTAAGCCGCAAGCCCTGGACCTCTGAGACCGCTGAGACACGCAATGGCTTCCGGGCCCATCTTTGCTGACTCTGCATTCTCGGCTCCTGGGGAATCTTCCTCGATACCTACACATTCAGCTATGGATGCAAAAAACTGGCGCGAGAGTTGTTTATTTGTGTTTCCAGATGATTGGACTGGGATCTGCTTCAGGTGCCCAGTCGGTTACATTTCGAGGGGAAGTCTCCTGCACGATGTTCTAAGTCTCCAATTTCACATGAAAATCCACCTTTCTACCTTCTTCTGGCTGGCTGGGTGGGCTGGGGAGCCCCGACGTCCCTCTCCTGGGGGCCTCCCCCAGTCCTCAAGGGGGCAATCGCCTGGGCCGCTGGCCTCCCCAGCACCCCCGCCCCCCACTCCGAAAAGCGCTGCGCAGTCCCGGCGCAGACAGGTCCGCTGCGGCGGGCCTCGAGGCAGGTTGGGGCCGAGCGCCGGGTGCGGGGTGCAAGGAGCCAAGTGTTGACACAGCCGTCGGCAAACAAAGGCGGTCAATTATTAACCGGCCGCGCTGCCGGCACCAGGAAACCCGAGCCGGCGCCGCAAGCCGAGCCGGCCCGACGGGAGGCGCCGGGCGGGGAGCAGCGCATCCCGCGCGCACCGGACGCGGCTCGCGCCATGGACGCAGGTGAGGGCCGCGGCGGGCGCGGGGCGCCCGGTGGGTGCGGGAGGGCGCAGGAGGGGGCTCACGGAACCCCTGCCCAGGGCCTGGCGGGGGGCACCAGGATGCTCCGTGGAAAGTTCGGGAACTCTGGCCTGGCCTCCCCCCCCCCCGCACGTCGGGCGCGTTCCCCACCCGCCCCAGCGTCCCCTGTTCGTCCTGCATCTGGGGACCCTGTTCACGCCTCTGGCCAGGCTGAAGTCCTGGAGCAGGGGAATGGGACCCCGAAAAGGGGGACAGAGAGAGAGGGAGGAAGATGGGGGTGAAGAGCCCGCGGGCGAGTTGCTGCAGAGACCGAGAGAGGCGGGAGGCGGGATGGGAGGCCCGGAGAAGACGGGCAGAGGAAGGTGGCACACTCGCAGGGCTCCGCCTCGGCCAGCACAGAAGGGGCCCAGCCGGGAAACAAGACCCCTGCCCTCGGTGGTGGCGGGACGGTGCGGAGCCCTGATGCCCTCCACTGCCACCTCCGGCCCCGCTGACCTGCAGAAGCTGGGATGACCGCACCCAGATCCTATCTGCCACCTGAGCCAGGGGATGCTGCCGGGAGGGTGGCAGCGAAGGCTGGCGGTCTCTCCAAGACCCTAACTTCATCCCCGTTTTGCAGCCCAGGCTGTAGCCCAGGCCTCCCTTCCTGGCTGGGATGTCCCAGGCTCAGGTGTCCAAAACCTGAGAACCCCAGACCAGGCCCAGCCGCCTGCAGATTTATTTACTTTGCGGCCCTATCTCGGTGCCATCGGGCCAGGTATTTGCCCTGGCGGGATCCAAGGAAACTGTGGTTTCTGTTATGATAACTGGGGCAGGGTCTCGACATTCCTGTGACAACACCCCAGAAGGGATCTTGCTGGCTGAGGCTCTTGCTAGGAGCCTGAGCTCCCCGCTGTGAAATGCCATCATAAAAACAGAAGCGCTCACAGGTGAGGACAGCGGAGAGGAGCTCTGGGAGCAGCCTGGTCTGTGTTTGCTGTTATTTTGGTTGTCTTGGTGCTGGGGATGGAGCCCAGGGCCTCACACATGCGGGGCCACCCTCTACCACTGAGCCCCCGCCCCAGCCCCACTGATAGTATTTAAAATTACTATTAATGTTATCCTTACTTTACAGATGGGGACACGAGGGCTCAGAGCATTTCACTCCTGTGCCACACCTGCTTGTCAGGGCTAGCTCACCTGGGCAGGTGGTCTGGGGATGGCCAGGGGATCCTCTGAGGTATCTCATCCTTACAGCTGATCCTCGGGGTACCTTATCCTCCCTGGCCCCGCTGGAAGGCTGCTGTGGTGCAGATTCCCAGCAACACAAGATGTCAAGCCCCAGTGTGCAAGCATTTTGTTTTTATTTTTATTTTGTGGTTTTGAGGATGAAATCCAGGGCTTCATACACACTAGGCAAGTGCCCTATTACTGAGCCACATCCCCAGAACCCATCTTTTAACAATATTTTTTTAGTTGTCAATGGATCTTTATTTTATTTATTTGTATGCAGTGCTAAGGATCAAACCCAAGACCTCACACATGCCAGGGAAATGCTCTACCACTGAGCCACAACCCAGCCCTTCCCAGACTTCTTTATTTTTATTTTGAGACAGGATTTCACTAAGTTGCTGAGGCTGGCCTCAAATTTGCCATCCTCCTGCCTCAGTCTCCTGAGTAGTTGGGACTACAGGCTTGCAGGTCTGTGCCCGTGGCTGGATTCACTACTTGACATAATGATTTGGAGATAGACCCACGTTGTGTCAAGGGTTCATTTCCATTTGATTGCTAAGAAGTTGTATCAGTAAGCTGTTGTTGCATAACAAGTTACTCCCAAATTTGAAGCTTAAAACAATAAGCAGTGTTTACTGGAGAGTTTCTACAGGTGAGGATCTGGCTACAGTTGAGCTAGCTACCTGGCCTCTGAGTTCCTCACCAGCTACTGGTGCTCATCTGAAGACTCAGGAGGAGCTGAAAGCTTTGCTTCCAAACTCCTTCATCTGAGTGTTGGCAGGTTTGGTTCCTCCTGAGCTGTGGAGTAAGGGCCCATGCAAAATGGGCCTCTGCGTGGGGCTTCTCACAGAGCCTTGCTTCCTCTTGGAGTTACCAGAAACAGAAAGAGAGGGAACACCAAGCAGGAGCGGAGAGCAAGTGAGGAGAAGCCACAGGCTTTTAAAATCCTACTGGTAGATGGGTGCAGTGGTGCAGGCCTGTAATCTCAGTGGCTCAGGAGTCTGAGGCAGGAGGATGGAGAGTTCAAAGCCAGCCTCAGCAAAAGCAAGGTGCTAAGCAACTCAGTGAGACCCTGTCTCTAAATAATATGCAAAACAGGATTGGGGATGTGGCTCAGTGGTCGAGTGCCCCTGAGTTCAATCCCTAGTACCAAAAACAAAAACAAAACAAAACAAAGACCCCTACCCTTAGCAGGGATATCCTGTGTCTCAGCTGTGTCCTCTTCATGAGCAAGTCATGCGTGCAGCCCCTATTCCAGGGGAGGATTCCCCAAGAGCACCAGTTCCATGAAACAGGAATCACTGGGGTCCATTTCAGATGTATGAAGACAGCACAAATGACTTACCCATGCATTTTTATGTGTGTTGGATATGTGTGTTGTTTCCAGTTTGGAGACACTACCAAGAGAGGTGATACAAACATTCATGAGCAAATCTGTGTGGTCATATGTTTTTCTTGGATAAATATCTTGAGTGGAATAGCTGGATCATATGGTAGAGGTATGTTTAACATTTGAAGGAAGTGTCAAGTTTTTTCCAAAGTGGTGATACTGTTTCACTTACCCACCAGCAGTTGTGTATGAGCTCCAGTTATCTTACTCCCTTCCCAACATACGCTAAGGTCAGTTTTGTTGTGTTAAAAATTTAACTGGGGGCTGGAGATGTGGCTCAGTGGTAGCACGCTCGCCTGGCATGCGTGCGGCCCGGGTTCGATCCCCAGCACCACATACCAACAAAGATGTTGTGTCCGCCGAGAACTGAAAAATAAATATTAAAAAAAAAAATTCTCTCTCTCTCTCTCTCTCTCTCTCTCCCCTCTCTCACTCTCTCTTTAAAAAAAAAAAATTTAACTGGGATTGGGCATGGGAGTGAAAGCCTGTATTTCCAGCTACTTGGAGGCTGAGACAGGAGGATCAGTTGATCCCAGGCGTTCAAGGCCAGCCTGGGCAACAAAGACCCCATATAATGTCTCTATTCTAAAGGGCATGTGGTGATGTCTTCTTATAGTATTTCCTTAATGACAATGACATCTTTTTATATGCTTATTGACCATTCAAATATCTTCTTTGGTGAAGGGTTTACATGTATTTCACCTACTTTCTTATTGAGATCTTTGAATCATAGAGTGGTAAGACTTCTTTATACATTTTTTTTCTTGCTTTCTTGCTATGGTCAAGACACCAGAATAAGTTAAATAGAAGTCAGAAAATGGTGATCCTTACCTTGTTTCTGATCTTGGGGAGGATGGAGGAACTCAGTCTTTTACCTTTAATGGTTTTCTTTCATGGATGCCCCTTATCAATTTGAGTATGTTCTTACTATTCTTATTGCTAAAAATTCATGTGAGTATCTTTGCTAATGGGCATTGGATTTTGCCAAATGCTTTTTTTCTCATCCATTGAAATGATTCTATATTTTTTCTCTTTATTCTTCTAATATACTGACTGATTTTCAAATGTCAAACCTATTTTGCATGGTCCTGTTTGTTTGTGATTTTGGGAGGGAGTTGATGGTGGGGATCACACCCAGGGCCTCACACATGCCAGCCAAACACCTGGCTACAGAGCCACATTCTCAGCCCATGTATTCCTTTTAATATTTGACATGCAACTATTTAATTAAGGATTTTTTTCTTTTTATTCATGAAGGATATTGGTCTGTGTTTTTGTTTGTTTGATGGTACCAGGGCCTTGTGCATGCTAGGCAAGTGCTCTGCCACCAAGCTACACCTCAAGCCCTTTTTACTTTTGAGGCAGGGTCTCACAAAGTTGCCCAGTCTGGCCTTGAATCTGCTATCCTCCCATCTCAGCCTCCCTAGCAGCTGGGGTTACAAGCGTCCACCACCACACCTGGCTCTTTCTTTTATGGCAAGTCTCTTAGTTTTCTTTCATCTGAGAATGGTCTTTGTTTTACTTGCAGTAGGCAGGATTCCAAAGATGATCCCCCAAGATTCCCACCCCCTGGTTAAATAAAACACTAATCTCATATCAGTATTGTTTAACTACTATTTTTGTGGTGATGTATTTATTATGCAACAGAAAGCTCAAGCATTCCTTTTCCTGGAGAGTGTTAAATCAAACACTAATCTCAGTATCTACAAAGGGATTTGACAGATGTTATGGGAGGCTCAAGTCAGTTAACCTTAAAACAGATTTTTCTGGGTGCTCCTGACCCACTGAATTGGAGAAGGGATGGGTACACAGCTCAGTGGTAGGGTACTTGCCTCGTGTGCGCAAGGCCCTCTGTTTGATCCCAGCTACACAAAGAAGAACAGAAGGGGGAAAAAAAAACAGAGACATGTTTCCAACTGGTAGCAGAAGGGGAAGACAGAATTTCAAAGTATGAAAAGGATTTATGTGCCCTTCCTGGCTTTGAAGAGATGGAGGGAGTCATGGGAGAAGAACGAGAGTATCCCCTGGTTACAGAATGAGCCCCGGATGATAGCCAGGAGGGACACAGGAGCCTCACGCACACAGAACTGGATTTTTGCTAACAACCCAAATGAACTTGGAAATGGATTCTTTCCTAGACTGACCGATAAGAGCCTAGTCTGCCTTATATCATAATCTTGGCCTTGTGACACTCCAAGTTGAGGGGGCCTGACGGACAGAACGGTGGGCATTATAATAAGTATCGTTTATTTGTGGTGATGTATTTATTATGCAACAGAAAGCTCAAGCGTTCCTTTTCCTGGAGAGTGTTTTCTTTCTTTTGGTACTGGAGATTGAACTCAGGGGCACTCAACCACCAACCCCTGAGCCACACCCCAGCCCTGTTTTGTATTTTATTTAGAGACAGGGTCTCACTGAGTTGCTTAGGACCTCACTTTTGCTGAGGCTGGCTTTGAACTTGCGATCCTCCTGCGTCAGCCTCCTGTGCTGCTGGAATTGCAGGCGTGTGCCACCGCGCCCAGTTTTTCTTTAGCTATCAGGTTCTGTGTTGGCGGCTCTTTCCTTTCAGCACAGGTTGACCCACTGTCTTCTGACCCCTGTGGTCTCCTGGAGATGTGTGCAGGGCTCTCCCGTTCTTCCTCTGCCTTCGATCTGGCATCCTCTGCCTTTTTTCATAGCTTTGTTATTATCGTTAATTCTGAGAAATTTAATGATGATGGAGCTAACATAATTTCCCCATGGAGTCCCTTTTTGGATTTCCTGAATCTTTATATTTATCTATCACCAAATTTGGGGATTTTGCAGCCATTATTTCTTCAAAAATATTTACCCTAAAATGTCTTCTGGAACTTTTCCCCAGGCACACCAGCCCTGGTGGGTATTACCACACAGTCCCCAAGTCTTTGTTAATTCTTTTTTCAGTTTTCCCCCCCATTCTTCTGATTGGTCTGTCTTGAAGTTCATTGACTCCGTTTGTTTCTTCAGGGCTTCTATTGATGTCCAGTCATTGCACTTTTTTTAAAAAAAAATATTTATTTAGGTGTAGGTGGACGCAGTATCTTTATTTATTCATTTTTTATGTGGTGTTGAGGATGGAACCCAGGGCCTCACACGTACAAGGCAGGTGCTCTACCACGGAGCTACAGCCCCAGCCCTAGTCAATGCATTTTTAATTTCAGAAATTATGAATTTTAGTTCAAAATTTCCATTTAGTTCTTTAAACAACAACAACAACACAGAACTCGAATTTTCTGCTGAGAACTTATCCCAGATGGATATATATTGGACACTAGGTCCTGGTGTCCAATCTCTGGTCATCTCAGAATTGGCGTCTATTGACGATCTTTGCCTTGAGGATCAGTCATATTTTCCTAATTCTATTTTATATGGAAATAACCGTGGATCTGCCCTGGATGTGGTGAATATTACACTGGCAGGTTCTTGGTGCCTTTAGAATGCTCTGGAAATGATGGCTTCTTGGTTGCCACGGTCACCTGGTTGGCTCACTCCACAGCCTGTTTTGCTCCTGGGTTTCTAGTCATTATGTAGATCTGGGTTCCTCCCCTGCACCGGAGCCAGGGTGAGCCCAGGTTGGGGAGCTTCCTTCTGGAGTGACGAGGATCCCACTTTGCCCAGAATCAGGAGTTCCCAGGTAAATCTAAGAAAGTCCTGAGCAAAAAGGTTGGTTGCCCAGCTCCACACAGGAGTAGGAGATGCCCTTTTCTGGCTCTTTCCATCTGCAAGGGCCCTCCCTGTCTCCTCTGGCTGGAATGACAGGTCATCTGTTGAAGTTTCAGTCACCCCTTCTGCTGCATGTCCCATCCTGTGACTCTGGGGCTGGAGCTCAGAGCTTGGAAGGAAAGAGTTGGAAAACTGAAACTCTGCTCTTGAAGCTGCTTCTGAGCGTGGACTCCACAATCTGCCTGTAGTTGTTCACTTTCCAGTGCCCTCAGGTGGTGGTTTTGTATTTTGTGTGGAGCTTTTCTTTGTAGCCAGCTGGAGAGATTTACCACCTTCCCCATTTCTAAATGCACAGAGAGGGCCCGTAAGCACATTCCCGATGTTGCGCGGCCATCCCACCCCTCCCCAGGTTTTCATCCTCCTGGATGCTCCACTACCAAGGTCCCATGCCTCCCCATCCCTCCCTTGGTCGTCTGGAGATGCGGTTTACAGGTCCTGATTGCAAGCTGTCAATGTCCCATTGCCCGCAGACGCCACGTGGCCAAGCCCAGACTCCAGAGGTGGTGCGCAGGGGGGTGTGGGTGTCTTGGAGCCGAGGCCCTGGCTGATCCTGGCAGCTGGGACAGGGCTCAGGGGCTCCTTGCCCTTGGAGTAAAGAACTTGCCGGCGAGAACCGGGCGCTTGGCACATCCACGGTGGGGCAGGGTCTGCTTCGTCCCGCCGGAGGGACTGCGTTTTGGGGGCGTGAGGGGCAGAGTCCCAAGTGGCCCGGTGGCCTCTTGGGGCTCACAGCCTCCTTTCTTTCCAGGTCCCGATGTGAAAGGGGGCGATAGCCCCGCAGACCCGGAGGACCCGCGGGGCCCCGCGCCCCCAGCCCCGGAGGAGCCCCGGAGCCCGGCGCCCCCTGAGCGCCCTGCGCTCCCGCAGCTCCCGCGCCGCCCGCAGCTGCTGGCCGAGGACGGCGGGCCCGGCGAGGGCGCGGCGGCGGCGGGGAGCGGGCCGGGCCCCGGGGATGCCCAGGTCGCGCCCGCAGCCCCCGCGCAGCCCGAGCGCCCTGCCGGCCCGGGACCCACGGCGGCCGGCGGCGGGGCACCCATCGGCTTCGAGGCCGAGCCCCCGCCCTACGCGCCGCCCGAGCCCAAGGCCGCGCCACCGCTCTACCCGCCCTTCCCGCAGGTGCCCCTGCTGCTCCAGCCCGCGCCCGCCGCGCTCTACCCGCCGCCCGCCGCCGCCTACCCCTTCCCCGTGGTGAGCCGCCCGCGCCGCCCGCGCTCAGCCCCCCGCGGCCCCTCCACCCGGGCGCCGGGCCAGGGTGAGGCCCCCGCGCCAGGGAGCCCCCGCGCTGGGCTCTGAGGGGTGCATAGGAGTCTCCGGGAGGAAGGGCCAGGTGCAGGCCCACGCTGGCGCGACCCGTGGGGGCCGCTTGGCTCCGAGGGCCGGGAAGGGAAGAAAGCGGCGCCCGCAGTGAGCGCCCAGGGGCTCGGCTCAGGGGCCCACCCGGGAGGTTCCCCTAAAGAAAAGCCCAGCCACAGCTGCCAGTGAGAGAGCTGGGGCTGCCGTGGGGGCATGTGGCCGCGGCCCCAGCCTGGACCAGGAGTGTGTGAAGGGGAGCCCAGAGGACTCCCTGGGGCTGAGCGGCCAGGGTGCAGGAAGGAGAGGCACCCCTCAGGGACCCGTCCTCGGTGGAGGGGAGGCTGGGACCATGTCTGGGGCTTGGTGGCCTCCCTTACCACTGTGGCCCTGCTTCCACAGTACCACAGCCCTCTGGCTGCTGTGCCAGCACCCCCCTCAGTGGAGCACAGGCCTCTGCCCAAGGACTACATGATGGAGTCGGTGCTGGTGACCCTCTTCTGCTGCTTTCTCACTGGGCTGATCGCTGTCGTGTACTCCCACGAGGTAGGTGGGTGGGCCCAGCCCTTCCCTGCATGCAGCCTGCAGTCAGTGCCCTTGGAGGTCTGCAGGCCCCTCTCCCAGCAACAGGGCCTCTGGTGTATCTCTCAGGAGGGGTGGGAATTGGGAATCTCTGTGTGGGGACCTCCTCCCCTGTCCTGTCTGTGCCCCCCACTGCTCAAGATCTACTCTGGAAAATTCTGCTAAAACAATTCAAAAGCCAGGCATGGTGGCACATGCCTATAATCCCAACAGCTTCCGAGGCTGAGGGAGGAGGATCACAAATTTGAAGCCAGTTTCAGCAACTTGACGAGACCCTGTCTTGAAACAAAGAATAAAAATCGCAACGGAGGTGTGAATGACTGATAAGGCCCAAGGTGTTCCCCCAGTGGTGGCTTGTGTTTTAACAGGTGGTGAAGTCCACTCTTCTGTCCATCCACCTCCATCTATCCTTCTATCGGGCTGCCCAGTTTACCCACCATGACCTGCTAACACCCATCCATCCACCCATCCATCCATCCGTCAGTCCATCCACACACCCTCTGCACCCACCAGCCCCATTTCTCCCCCCACCACCACCTTTCCTCTGGGCTGCGGTCCATCACCTTGCCCCTCCGCCCTCCATCTCCCTGTCTTCCCTCCTTCCTGGTGACATTGCTGACCATATGTCCTGCAAAGAGGCCCTGGGGAGTCAGTGATGCCAACGCTGGGACATTCCAATACAGACAAGCCCCTGGGGGCCAGTGCTCCAGGCTGACCTGGTCACAGCCCTGGCCTTGCTCTGCTGTCTGGCCCCAGGCATCAGCGAGCCAGGACTGCAGGGAGGGCACAGCTGTCAGGACAGCTTGGAGGCGGAACCCCGAGGCACTGGCCTGCCCGATTCTGGCTCCACCCCAGCAGTGAAGGCCCTGTGCGTCACTTTGCCACCCAGAGCCTTTCCTCATGCGCAGGGTGGCGGCATGAGGACCCCACCTGGGTGGCTGGGAGGTGGCTGGAGATGAAGCTGAGGGCTGCTGAGTGGCAGGGACCGGGCTATCTCTGCAGGCTTGTGGTCCCTGAGCTCCCTGGGGTGTCTGTTTTCAGTCTGTGGAACAGGCCTGTCCCCAGGGGTGCGGGAAGGCCTGGGGCTCCGGCTCGCTCACCCCGCGCTGGTCCTGTCTTGCAGACCCGTGCAGCCCTGGGCAGGGGCGATCTCGTCCAGGCTGCGGAGGCCTCGCGGAAGGCCCGCTCGCTCGTGCTCTTCAGCTTGCTGTTTGGGGTCTTCGTGTCCACCAGCTGGGTCATCTATGTTGTGGTGGCCCTCTACCTCCCCTGAGGCTGCAGCTCCTGCGGGGACACCAGGAGTCCCAAGGATAAGGGGCCCGGCTGCCCTGCTTCTGTGGACACTGCTCCTTGCCTGTGGCCAGCTGTCGCCCACAGAGGACAAAGAAGAGGTGGGCTCTGCAGCCCTCCAGACTGTGGCTGGGCCTCAGCCCTCATCAGTGCCCACTGAGGCTCAGGCAGTGTCCTAACCTAAGGTGGCCTCAGAGCCCAGACCTACCCTGGGACAGGACCTGCCAGAGCCTGTCTCCCTGTGTCTCCTCCTGGGGCCTCCTGGCACTCTTGTCTCACCCCTGTCCCTAGGAGACCATCAAAGGGACCAATGTTGTCTTCAGAGCCATCTGGAAGGATGCTGCACCTCCAGCCACCCCTACCTCCATCCAGCTGGGTGATGGAGCTGCCAGTGTGGACTCCCCGGGGAGAGTGGGGAGAGCCAGTGTGGACTCCCCGGCTGGCTGGGCCCTCCTCCCTGCACCGTGCCAGGAGACAGGGCCTGCCACGCCGAGCCCATGCCCAGAAATTTAAGCTACTAGTTTCAGTCAACAAAAATGATGCCCTGTTCGGAGCTTCACACTGCCCTGGCCCCTCCAGGGCAAGCAGTAACATCTGCCCCCCGCTGGGCTCTGGCGCCCTGCCCTGCCCTGCCCCTCTCTGGGACTCTGTTGGCACACAGCTCTAGCAGTGGCCTGCGCAGCTCCGGGGAGCTAGGTCACGGCTCCCCTCCTCCCTGCGGGCCTTGCAGCTTCTGCTGCACCCAGCTTTCTGCTTGCTCTCCTGTCTCCACCTGTGTTGCCCCGTGTTTGGGGCTTGGCTGGGTCTCCACTTGGGGAGGGCTGCCCTGATCAGGCCACCCTGCCACCCCCGGACAGCTGTAGAGCTGCACACAGGTGCTCTTGTATCGGGTGCCTGGATCCCGTTAGCTGTGGTCTTGAGAATGACCCCGTTTTTTCCAAGATTAAAATCCATCCACAGACAGAGGAGTCTGGGTGTCCAGGCTGAACCCTAAGAGAATGGCAGCTCGGATTAAGTCAGAGGTTTTCTTGGCAGCCACTGTGTGCCCTGCCACCAGGAGCTGAGGCACAAGGCCAGCCCAGTGCAGCCTGGCCTCCCGACACCCTGGAGAGACAGGAATGAGGAAGCGAGAAAGAGCAGCTTGGAGATTATGGGGTGGCCTCGTGTCCTGGGACACAGGGCTGGTGCAGAGGTGGAAAGTTGAGCCCCAAAATGCATGATAGCTACAAAAAGGAGGAGGAAACCTTTTTTTAGAGGGCTGCTGAAAAAGTACTTGATAGAATCCGACAGCCCCAGCCGACTTCAGAACTCCCCAGTTGGAATGGAAACCTTCTAGACCACTGCTTCTTGGTCCAAAGTGCTTACAGACCTCTGGGGGATCTAGTTAAAGTGCGGAATCTGATTCAGCAGGCACAACCGGAATCCTGCCTTTCTGATGCGCTTCCTGGCTGGGCTAGGGGAGCTGGCACCGGGCTTGAGAGCCAGGGCCGCGGCGCCCTCTAGGGCCAGGGACGCCCTCTAGCGGCTCTGCGAGGCAACCACCCTCCAGCTAATGGGAAAGTGAAAGAGCAAGAATAACTGGTGTGAAGCTCAGCGAAGTGATTGGATACAGAGTAACGCTTTAAAAGTCAATCGTGGCCCATCTGCTCGGGAGGCTGAGGCAGGAGGATTTCGAGTTCAAAGCCAGCCTCGGCAAAAGTGAGGCACTAAGCAACTCAGTGAGACCCTGTCTCTAAATAAAACCAAAATAGGGCTGGGGATGTGGCTCAGTGGTGGAGTGCCCCTGAGTTCAATCTCCGGTACTCCCACAAAAATAAATAAAAATAACAAAATAAAGTCAATAATAACAACCAGTTAGACGTGGACATTTAAAATTCCAGTCATGCTTGGTGCAGCTGCTGTAATCCCAGGCTCCCATGGCTCTGGAGGCTGAGGCAGGAGGATTGTAAATGCAAGTCCAGCCTCAGCAATTTAGAGGGGTCCTAAACAACTTAGCGCAATCCCTGGTACTAATAAATAAATTAATAAAATAAAGATCCACTCATGATAATGATAAAAGCAGCAAAATTTAGGAATAAATTTAACAAAAAAGGTCTGGGATCTGATAATTAAAATTGCCAAAAGACAAAAAAAAAAAGGCTAGGATAGGAAGGTGTAATATCATAAAAACGTTTAATTAAGTAGAGTTAATGCCATTCTGACAAGAAAGCCATGCTTTAAATATGTGACAGAGACTGGCTGGCTCAGTGGGAGAGGGCGGCCGCTCTCGCGAGGCCCTGGGATAGATCCCCAGCACCACAAAGCAGAATAACCCAAGAAATTCACTAAAAAGACAAAAATGAACATGGGAGACAAAGGCTGGGCCGGGGCTCCACGGTGGCCTGCCTGTGGGAGCCTGGCTTTGATTCTCGGCACCGCTTATTAATACATAAAATGAAGGTCTATCAACAACTAAAGAAAAACTTAAAAAGTCATCCAAGAAAAACATGCAAAACTTGCTCGTAATTTTTTAAAAGTTTCAGAGGAATTTCTTCACCAGGTATTAACACTTCCATAAAGCTACAGTAATCCAACAGCAAAGCACTAAGCAAGAGGCCCAGTCTCCAAATAAAACACAAAATAGGTCTGGGGATGTGGCTCAGTGGTCGTGGGCCCTTGAGTGCAATCCAGGTACCTGCCTCCCCTCCAAAAAAGAGTGAGCTTAGGAAAGCCTTGTCTCCTGGAGGGTGCTGGACAGCGTGGAGAGGGAGGGCTTCTTGAGGTCTGTGAAACCACAGAGAGAAGGACCGAAGGCTGGAGTCCTGGGGTGGGAAGTGCAGTTGCAAACCAGGAGGGTGATTGTGGTGCATTAGGCTGGGCACAGACAAGAGGCGGAATACACCCAGAGTCGGAGGGGACTGCTGACCTTACTCTGTTACTGGCAGGTGTGTTCTGCCATAAGCTTTATGGAAAACAGACTCATGGTATCTGTTAATAACATACATTTACACATGGGATGTGAGTGGGATTTGAAATTTTTTTCCCTGTGTGTGTGTATGTGTGTGTGTGTGTGTGTGTGTGTGTGTGTTGCTGAAGAGGAACTCAGTGCCTTGCATATGCGTGGTAAGAGCTCTACCACTGAGCTGCATCCCCAGCCCTTTCTTAAAATTTGAGACAGGGTCCCCAAGAGTTGTTAGGCTGACCTTGAATTTTTTTTTTTTTAAGAGAGAGTGAGAGAGAGAGGTGGACAGAGAGAGACACAGAGAGAGAATTTTTATTTATTTTTTCTTAGTTCTCGGCGGACACAACATCTTCATTTGTATGTGGTGCTGAGGATTGAACCGCAGGCTAGGCGAGCGCGCTACGGCTTGAGCCACATCCCCAGCCCCCTGACCTTGAATTTGCTGTCCTCCTGCTTCAGCAAAAGTTTTATGCTTTTAACTAATTATGACCATTGGTTTTGTGTGTGTTTGTGTGTGTTTGTGTGTGTAACTTATGCATGCACGAATGCATATAAGTGCAAGAACAGGGTCTGAAGGATGTAATTCTAAACTGCTGATCCTGGCTGCTCTTGTGGAGGGAACGCCTAGGAGGGCTTGTGCAAGATATTGCTGAGTTTTAAAACAGGATGTATTCATTCGTACATTGTGTAATTCAAAAATAACAGGAAAAGTATGCATGGCTTTTGGACCCAGGAATTTAAGTTTTGGGATTCACAGTAGTGAAGAAGTGGCCTTGAAGTGTTTACTTGAAGCCTGCAGTCCAATGTGGGGGACACGTTTTTATCAGTAGCATAGTTATGAGCCACACAAGAGTGCCACAGGGGAGAGGCAGCTAGGGAAAATCTGAAAGGTTGAGGGCAACTCTGAAAAAACTGTGCCTGAGTTGGTTGCCTCCTGATTCCAGGCATGGAAACTTGTGTGTCCTAGAATCCCCCTAATGTGACCCAGAGGGGCTTGGGCCTGGAGTGGTTAAAAAAACAACAACAAAAAAAAGGCTTTTCTGAGCTTAGTTGTGAACATCTTAACATCCAGACCCAGGGGACGCTGCTGAGCTGTGTTCCAAGTCTGCATCATCGGCATCTGAGCTGAGGATGGGAGTTCCAGGGTCTCCGGGCTCCCCTCCTGCTGGGATCTGGCCGTTGCCTACCTCTGGCACTCCTGGAGGGTCCTGGCCTTTCAGTGGGTTTCCTTAGCCTCTCTGATGACTAAACCAGCGGAGCCTCTTCTCTGTGTTCACCCACCATTCGGACACCTTCTCTACGGTGCGCCTGTTCAAGTCTTGTGCGCACAGGCGTCTCCGTCAGTGTGGAGTTCTCGGTGTGTTCTGGATGCAGGACTGCAAGTCCCTTTCTCACTTGGTAGCTCCCTTTCACTCTTTATTTATTTATTGGTACCAGGGATTGAACCCAGAGGTGCTTAACCACTGAGCCACATCCCCAGCCCTTTTTATTTTTTAATTTCGAGACAGGTCTTGCTGAGTTGCTTAGGGTCTCGCTAAGTTGCTGAGGCTGGTTTTGAATTTACAATCCCCCTGCCTCAGCCTCCTGAGCCACTGGGATCACGGGTGTGCACCACGTTGCCCAGCGAAAATTCTGTTTTAAAGGTAGTCAAGCTTGTCTTTTCCTTTATGCTTAGAGTTTTTGTGGCTTAACAAAAATGTCTACACTCATAGGTCATGAAGATACTCTTCTATGGTCTTCTTTTTTTTTTTTTTATAAGAGAGAGTGAGAGAGGGAGAGAGAGAGAGAATTTTAATATTTATTTTTTAGTTCTCGGCGGACACAACATCTTTGTTGGTATGTGGTGCTGAGAATCGAACCTGGGCCGCATGCACACCAGGCGAGCGCGCTACCGCTTGAGCCACATCCCCAGCCCCAAAGATTTTTTTTCCCCTTTGTATTTGGTTTTCAGCCATTTGAATGATTCGTAAGTATTTGTCCTATGTAAGGTTTTCTTAGGTTTTTCTTTTAATATTTTTTTTGGTTGATCAATGGACCTTTATCTTTTTATTTACTTATATGTGGTGCTGAGGATCGAACCCAGTGCCTCACACATTCCAGGCAAGTGTGTTACCGCTAAGCCACAGCCTTAGCCCTTCTATGGTCTTCGAGATCAGCAGCTTTGCTGGCTGATTTTCACATTCAGATCTGTCTCTCCTCTGGATAGATTCCAGGCGTCTGCTGTCTTTCCTTGAGTCCTTATCATCCTTCATTATGGGACTTGATAGTAAGTCCTGATGTTGGGAGGTCAAGTCCCCTCCCACTCTTTTTATCTTGGCCATTTTTTTTTTTATTTGGGTGGTTGCTTTGTTCGGGATGGAGTCTCACTATGTTGCAGCTTCATCTCCAGCTCCTGGGCGTAAGTGATCCTCCTGCCTCAGCCTTTGCAGTGGCTGGGACTGTAGGCATGTGCCTCCGTGTCTGGGTTGGCTATTTTAAATCATCTGAATTTTAACGAGGTTCCTCTGTCCCCTCCTCTTTTTTTTTTTTTTTTTAATAGTGTGGGGATGTAACCCAGGGCCTTAGAGTCAAGTGCTCTACCACTGAGCTAAATCCCTAGGTCCTAGAACACCTTCTAGATTTGTCAGTTTCCTTTTCTCTTACAGAGTTGGGATTTGGGCTGTGATTGCTTTACATCTGTGGATTTAATTGGGGATAACTGACATCTTTACAATGCTGTTTTCTAATACAAATGTTGAGTTCTTTTATTTAGATCTTTAAAAGTATTTCTCTCCAAATAGTTTTTTAGTTTTTGGTGTGGAAATATAGAATGTTTCATAGGTATCCCCAGGTATTTGACTTTTGATGCTGTTATGAATATAATACTTTCTTCTTTCCTCCCTCTCTCCCTTCATTTCTTTTACTTTGCTTGCTACTCTACAGAAATAAATTTGATTTTTTTTGTGTTGACAGACCTTTATTTTATTCACTTATTTATATGCGGTGCTGAGAATTGAACCTGGTGCTTCTTCACACATGTGAGGCAAGCACTCAACCACTGAGCCACAACCCCAGTCCCTAAATTTTTTTTTTTTAGAATTTTAATATTTATTTTTTAGTTTTCGGTGGACACAACATCTTTGTTGGTATGTGGTGCTGAGGATCGAACCCGGGTCGCACGCATGCCAGGCGAGCGCGATACCGCTTGAGCCACATCCCCAGCTCCCTAAATTTTATTAAAAAATTTTTTTTTAGATGTAGTTGGAGACAATATTTATTTTTATGTGTTGCTGAGGATCGAACCCAGTGCCTCACATGTACGAGGTGGGTGCTCCACCACTGAGCTACAACCCCAGCCCAAATTTGATTTTTTTATAGTTATAGATAGAAAGAATGCCTTTATTTTATTTTTTATTTGTATGTGGTGCTGAGAATCAAACCCAGTGCCTCACAAATGCTAGGCAAGGGGCTGGGGATGTGGCTCAAGCGGTAGCGTGCTCGCCTGGTATGCGTGCGACCCAGGTTCGATCCTCAGCACCACATACCAACAAAGATGTTGTGTCCGCCGAGAACTAAAAAATAAATATTAAAAATTCTTTCTAAAAAAAAAAAAAAAAAAAAAAAAAAAAAAAAAAACAAATGCTAGGCAAGTGCTCTGCCACTGAGCTACAGCCCCAGCCCCAATTTGACTTTTTTAAAATAATTTTTTTAGTTGTAGAGGCACAGTACCTTTATTTTATTATTTATTTTTTCTGTGGCTTTGAAGATTGAACCCAGTATATCACACATGCTAGGCAAATGCTCTACCACTGAGCTACAACTCCAGCCCTATAAATTTGATTTTTGACTATTGACTTAGTATCCAGCAACCTTTTCAAGTTTATTTCTTAATTTGGATAAGTTATCTATAAATTCCTTTGTGTTTTCTGCTTATACAATATTATCAACTATATAATGAGTTTTTTGTCTTCCTTTCAAATTCTTGCACCTTCTGTTTATTTTTCTTGCCTTATTGCACTGGCGAGGAAACCGAATACAATGCAAAACAGGGGTGCTGACTGTGAGCAACCTAGTCTTCCTCCCAGTCTCAAAAGGAAGGGTTTCAACATTAACCTTTGTAAGAAGGTTTTTTTTTTTTTTTTTTTTTTTTTTTAGATTAAGGAAGTGCACTTCTATTCCTAGTTTTCCAAGAGTGTTTTTTTTTTTTTTTAATCATACATGGACATTGAATTTTATTAAATAATTTTCATGTATCTTTTGAGAACATGAGCAGGTCTATCCTGCTAGTGTGGTGACTCATGCCGATTTTCATGTGTTAGAATGACTTTCCTTTGGAGGGATAAACTTGTTTTGCTCGTGATGTGGCACCTTCTTCCTGGAACACTCCGTCCAGTTAGCTCCTGGTGTTTGGGATTCTGGCTGTTGTGTGGGAGAGAGAAACTGGCCTGTGATTTTCCTTGTGATTTTGGTATCAGGGTTATGTTGGTCTCATCACAAGAAGTGAGACTTTCCTCCTTTCCTTTCCTTCTTTAGAGGGAAGCGTTGTGCAAGATCAGATTTCATCAATGTTTGTAGGAGCCATGTGTTGAGACTTCCTGCTGGTTCACAGATTCATCCATGCTCCTTGTGATCTGTTAGTTTCTGCTGCGGATATTCCAGGCCTCATACTTAAGTAAATACTAAAAATTGAGGCATTGTTTTTTTTTTTTTTTTTTTTTTTTAAAGAGAGAGGAGGAGAGAGAGAGAGAGAGAGACTGAGAGAGAGAGAGTTTTTTTAATATTTATTTCTTTCAGTTTTTGGCGGACACAACATCTTTGTTTGTATATGGTGCTAAGGATCGAACCCAGCTCGCAAGCATGCCCGGTGAGCGCGCTACCGCTTGAGCCACATCCCCAGCCCCTTGAGGCATTGTTAATTAACCCTGTGGAGGGTAGTTTCAGAGTATCCCTTTGTAACTTTAGTGATGTTTTTACCTTAAAGTCAACTTCTTCTGATATTAATATAGCTATGCTAACCATTTTTTTGTGTGGGGGGGTGCAGAATACATCTTTTTCTGTAACTTTCAATCTTTCTGTACCTTTAATTGTAGACAGACACATTTTGTTAATGGCATGTAGGATTTTAAAAATACAGTTTGACAGCCTATCTTTCAAATGGATAATTTATTTAATAGTGATTTTTGCTTTCTCCCACCTCTTTTGCTTGCCTTTCTTGCCCTCTATTTGATTAGTTTTTATTACTCCACTTCTTTTAAAAAATTTTTTATTTAAAAAGTCTTTTTTTTTTTTTTAAATGTATTTTTTGGTGTAGATGGACACAACACAATGCCTTTATTTTTATGTGGTGCTGAGGATCGAACCGGGTCCCACCTGTGCTGGGCGAGCACTCTACCGCTGAGCCACTATCCCAGCCCCTAAAAAGTTTTTTATTTTTATTTTTTTATTTATTTTTTTAAGTTGTAGATGGACACAATACCTTTCTTTTCTTTCTTTATTTTTTATATGGTGCTGAGAATCAAGCCCAGTGCCTCACACATGCTAGATTGGTGCTCTGCCTACCTTGAGGCCCGGCCCAGCCCCATTACCACATTTCTTATCCTTTATAGCTGGCAATTATACACTTTTTTTTTTTTTTTTTTGTACTGGGGATTGAAGCCAGGGGTGCTTAACACTAACTCTCATCCCCAGCCCCTTTTATTTTTTGAGACAGGATCTCATTAAATTGCTTAGGGTCTTGCTTAGTTGCTGAGGCTGGCCTCAAATTTGTGATTCTCCTGCCTCAGCCTCCTGAGTCCTGAAATTACAGGCTTGGACTGTGCCTGACTCTAGTTTAACATATGTTTTTGTTTAGAACTTCCACTCGTCCTGTTTATGTCTCTGTTATTTGCCATGATTCTCAATCTTACCCCTGGAACACAGTAAGCACTGTGCCTTCTTATCTGCAGGTGATAGCTCCAAAGCCTTCTGATTCTACCAGTTGTTTCTGAGGTCTTTAGGACCTTGCTTCTTATGTCTCCCCCATCCCCCAGTGCCTAGTTGTTTTTACTGTATGTGGAAAATTAAATACCTTGAGGCCTAGGATGATGTCATTCTCCTCCAGTGGGTGCCTGGGGCTAGTTATCCAGACTCTAAGAAGGCTCCAGATGACTGGGAGCCAGCTTGCATCGGAGAAGGCCACAGTGGTTCCTCAAGATCTCAGACCCAAACAAGGTGAGCTCTAAACTCCCCCCCCCCTTTTTTTTTGGTACCAGGGATTGAATCCAGGGTGCTTAATCACTGAGCCACATCCCCAGTCCTTTTTGTTTTTTAAAACTTTGAGACAGGATCTTGGGATCTCTGAGTTACTTAGGGCCTTGCTAAATTGCTGATGTAGGCTTTGATCCTCCTGCCTCAGCCTCCAGAGTGGCTGGGATTGCCGGCCTGCACCACGGTGCCCACCAGGCCTTATTTTCCTTATAAAGGTCTCACATGTCTTTTGTTGGGTTAATTCCTAGGAATTTCAGACTTGTGGTGCTAACATAAATGAGGTCTTTTAGGGATGGCGTTTCTGTTTGTTGTTGTACACAGGAATGTGCTGCGTTTTGTCTGGGTGTACAGCAAAGCACCTTTAGGAGCTTGTTAGTCTCTTGGCTATTTTTCCTTTCTATGTTGGCTGCAAAGCGTTTCCTGCCCAACAGCAGGCAAGGTGACAGTGGGATGCCCCATCGGGTTTGATTTGAAAGGAAACACTTTGAACATTTTACCATTAAGTATAATGCTTGCAAAGGATTTTGGAAGGTAGCCTTTATCAGATTTAAGATATTAAATTTCTAGATAGATAAGGGTTTTTAAAAAAAATATGAATGGAAGTTGCTTTTTTTTTTTTTTTAAAACCCAGGGCCTCGTGCAGCTAGGCCAGCACTCTGCCACTGAGCTCCATTTCAGCCCTGGGTGTCACATTTTAGTGTCCTCTGCAGAGGTGATCAGTCTCTGTTCTGTGGGAGACTGCTCCAGGACCCTAGAGGACACTGCAGCCTCAGAGGCTCAAGTCCCTTATACAAGGTGGCATAGTGTTTGCAACCTTCCCATGGACTTCGAATAATCTTTAGATGACTTAGGGTGCCTAATGAAATGCAAATACTGGGTAAATTGCTATGCCGCATTATTTGGGGGAAAGGTATTGTGTATGTGCTCAGTACGGGGCATGGTTCTCTCCAGAGTGGTTCTGTGGCTGGCTGGCTGCTCACACAGCAGTGTGGCTGTGTGCGGTTTTGTCCTTTGTTGAGCTCTGTGGTAAATTGGGCGGGGGCCATACTCTGAAACCATCAACCCTGCACCCAGTGCTCAGAGGCTCCCGTCCACTCTTCATCCTTGTAAAGTGCAGCTGGGCTTAAGCCAGGGCTGGTCTCATCCAGTCTCCTCCCCTTGGGATTCTGCCACTTCTGCGTCTGGGTTACAGAGCAGGGAAGTGTGGAAGTAGTCCGTAAGCACCCAGCCCAGGGCGGCACATGCCTATGACCCTGAGATCACTGGCAAGGGGCCTGGTGTGCCTGGAAAGCAGAGGTGGGGAAGACACCTGTCGGGTCCGGGACCACCTCTGCTCCCCGGCTTGGGAGGAAGTGGCAGGAGTGGCTGCCTGGGGCTGCAGCAGTGCTCCTGTGCCTGTCCCCGTTTTCCAGTCTCAAGCCTGGGAGGTACTGGGAGGTGCTGAGAGTGACTGAGAAGTCACCTGAGGCGGTTCTGGAGGAGATGCCCTCCTCTTCCCTGACTGGACCCCACCGGCCTCAGCATCCCAGGCAGAGGGACAGATCCCTGGGACTTAGGCCACCATGGGCTCAAAGCCGAGACAGGCCCTGGGTCAGTGCCAGAGGGCTCCCGCGGGCTCCCGCCATCCTGCGAGCTACCACTCAGGTGCATGGTCTGTGTATAAGGTGCTGGGGGTGGGGACCTGGGGGCGGGCGGGGTGCTGGCGTGTGGCGTGGCTCTGGAGGGTAGTAAAGAAAGGGAGACGAGTTTCCTTTTCTCTTTGGTGGTGCTAGGGAGGGAACCCAGGGCCTCCCACATGCTGGCCAGCTCTAGCACTGAGCCACACCACAGCCTAAGAAAGGGAGCCCGTGGATGTCCTCCTCCTGTGTGGGGAACACACAGTCCAACTCAGGGCAGAGGGCGCCTGGAGCCCCGGGAGCCCCTTGCTTGGTCCCATGAAGGGACAGAGGCTGTGCTGTCCCTCGCGTGGCTGCTTGTGCAGAGGGGACACAGGCCTGCAGAAGACAACTTCCAGACAGAGCTTTAGGGTACCGGTGTCCCTGAACTCCACTGCAGAAAAGTCCCTTTGCACAGGAGCCTGGGATGGGAGAGCTCTTGGGCAAAGACCCGAGGGGAGCGTTCTGGAAAGGAGAGGTGCCATTCATCCCACTCAGCAGGCTGGGCACTGAGACCACCAACCTGAGCCCTCAGCCCCCAGGACCCTGCCCGCAATCCAAGGCCACAGAGAGGCAGCGGGGTGCCCGAGGCCACCTGGTGCGCACGTAACATTGGTGCAGAGGCCATCAGACAGCTTTCACCTGTTTATTTTTCTTTCATATAAAAGTTACATGTTTGAAATGTCTGCAGGAAGATGCCACCATCAGGGGGTTAGTGGGGGGCTGTATATTACAATGTAACATTGGGGAGGTTGTGGGGCAGCCAGGGTAGGAGACTGCTCTGAGGCAGGGCTCAGGTCAGCCACCATGTGTCTGCCTCTCCCTGGCTCCACCCACCCGCAGGGAACCGGACCATTCACTTCGCTCATGTCCTTCGGTGAAGATCGATTCCTACCATGCCCCCCGGCCCCCCAAGAAACAGCCTGCACTAGGCCCAGCCCTGAGTGCTGGGGTGTGGCCACAGCCAGAGGCAGGAGGGAGGGAAGCCTGGCGGCCAATGAGGCATACATGCACCTCACTGTCCTCCCCAGGGTGCTCTGTCCCCTGGTGCTGCCTGTCCACAGCCTGGGCACTTCTGCAGGGAGTGCAGGGGAGGCCTGGGCACTCTGGGACAGGCAGCGGGTCTGTTCTGAATTAAGGAAGTGGCTCCCCCAGGCCCCACCCCCCAGCTCTCACCAGGACAGGTGGACGGCCTGCTGCAGACAGGAATCTGTCCTGTGGGCAGAGCAGGCTGGGGCTTCGCTGCCACAGCACTGGCAGTGGCCTGCGCTAGGAGACTCCTGGGCTCTCAGAAGGCAGGGAGGACTCTGGTCAGCACACCCGGGCCC
The DNA here is from genome assembly GCF_045843805.1 of Urocitellus parryii. Classification (NCBI taxonomy): domain Eukaryota; kingdom Metazoa; phylum Chordata; class Mammalia; order Rodentia; family Sciuridae; genus Urocitellus; species Urocitellus parryii. The sequence goes on from NC_135534.1 coordinate 206,877,268, forward strand.
TGTGTGCATAGCTCCCCGCCCCCCCCCCCACACACACACAGCAGCACTCAGGGCTGGACATGGATGGGCAGCAAGAGGCAGGGGCTGAAATGAAAGGACTCACCCGAGAGGGAACAAACCGGACCCAACCCGCACAACACTGCCAGGGAACCCAACTGCACACACACACACTCCTTAAATAATAAAGTGACAGGTTCCAGCCGCCAGCAGGGCTGCTGCCAGAGAGGGCGCTCAGTGATATTTCACAGACCTCCTCCCTCTATTTACAGGACAAATAAAACACAAAAGAAGAAAAAACAAAACAAAACAAAAACAAAAACGCCAGCCCCGACTTTCTTCTTGATAAAAGCTGCTTAAAATCCACGAAGGACTTAGCAACGCTGTCGCTTTCTACCTTTTGTTTTGTGGAAACGGGGCTGGGGAAGCTCGGTTAGATCTGGTGCTCACTTGACCAAATCCCACTCTTGGGAGAAGTGAGCGCATCATGCAGAATGGGGGGGGGGTGTGGGGGGCACAGGGGTTCCCACCTGCACCCTGCCTGCTGGGCCCTGGGAGCAGCCAGGGCTCAACAAGGAAGGGGCAGGCACCTTCCTGGGGGCTGCTTTCCTGGGCAGTTCGGGACATGTCTGCAGCAGGCCTCTACGCGGCCAGCACCCCGGGGAGCACTGTGTAGCAGCCTGCTGGACCCCAGGGTGGGAAAAAGTAGGAGGGAAGCCTGTGGGGAGGGAGGAACAGGAGATGGAGTTTAAGGCACACAGCAAGTGCGGAGGGGGCTGCCCACCTCTCCCCAGGACAGCGGAACTCCTCCCCCCAGCCCCCACTGGCTCAGCTCTGCCACCCCCCTACTCAGCTTCTGTGACGACAAAGTCCTCCTGCTCCCAGAGCCTGGATGATGTGGGCAGGGGCCTGGGGGCCTGCGCTGGGGAGCTGAAGGGGAAACAGGTACTCGAGGACCAGCAGGGCAGCCGTGCAGCATGGATGCAGAACAGGCCTGGGCCAGTACCAGGACTTGAGCCCAGGGCTGCTGAAGGCCACCCGTCATACCTCCTGGGCCAGCCACGCTCACTCCACCCTCCACATTGAAAATCCAGGGAATGGAAAGTAAGAGGTGCCTGCCCCTGGCCCTCTGTCCCCTGCTGCACCTCCCCTCTCCCAGGTGTCCTGGAGGGCAGTGTGCCCAGAGGGTCCTCAGCCTCCACTGCCTGACATTTCAGGAGACTCGAGGGTCCTGGCCCTGGGTGGGGGTGCAGTCTGCTGCTGACTTCTCTGTGCTGCTCCCAGGCTGGAGGGGTCCGGGGAAGGGCGAGAGGGGACAGTGGAGGTGAAAGTGGAAAAAAAAAAAAACCCAACAGGGGTGGGGGGGTGGGGTGGGGGTGAGGAGGGGGAACCACCGGTTCACAAATCAGCACTGAGACCCGCCTGCCGGCTCCACTGGACCCCGGGGCTGTGCCACAGGGAGGGAGGCGGGAAGCTGCTGGCAGGCTCTGGGCTGCCCAGCACAGCCGAGCCAGGCTGAGGCTGGGACGCTGCAGCCCACTGGGCAGGCCCCAGGTCCTCAGGCTTCAAGAACCTTGAGCACTCTCCTCGAGAAGCATGGCTCCTAGGTCTTCTCTTCCCGATCTGTTTTCCTCCTTGTTATGTTCCTGGGCTTAATTTTCAAAGAGAGTTCCCATAGGGCCTCCTCGGCCAAGTGGTCACTGAAGTCATTGAAGAAGTTTATAATGTCGTCATTTCTCCGGATGTCGTAATGCCTGGTGGGGGAGGGGAGGCAGTCAGGAGCAGGGGTTGGCTGAAGAGCCTGATGGCCATAACCTCTGGTCACCCCAGTTCCCCGGCAGAAGCTGTAATGGTAGGGTCTACTGCCACCCAACGAGACAGAGGAGGCCAGCACTGGAGACCCCACCAGGGCTGAGGCTGTGCTCTCAGCCCTCAGGCAATGCCATGTGGCAGGGTTCCCCATGGGGTGCCCCAGGTGGATGGCCCCTTGGGCCACGGTGCCCTCTGTGGCAGGCCGCCCGTCCTAGGTGGGGTCTGCTGCCCTGGAGTTAGGCTGGTTAGGGTTTGACGCCTCCTCTGTACACCAAGGTAGGTGCCAGCTTCCCAGGACACAGGAACAGAGGCTGGCTGCTGCCTCCCATCCAGGCCCAGGGTGCGGCATGGAGCTGGGCCCTTCATGTGGATGTCTCCAAACTGGACTGACAAGACCTGAGGGGCAGGTATGGTATCCCCACTCAAAACACAGAGGCCCTGGCTTCCCTGTGGCCAGGCCCTCTGCCCTGCAGTCCCATAGGTCACAGCACTCACGCCTGCTGGAAGCACCGCATGCTGTCGAGGATGTTGAACTGCTGCCATCGTTTGGAAAAGTTCACTTTGCCATCGATGTAGTCCGGGTTCCCCAAGTGGACAAAGGTCAGGTCCTGCAGGATCAGACCCCTGGGGGACACACGGAGAAGTCATTACTCGGAGAGCAGCTGGTCGGCTGTGAGCGGACTGCACTGCCAGGACCAGCCAGTGTGGGAAGAACAGCCTCAGCTATGCCAAGTAGCTGCCAAGCCCAGGGCTCACCAAAGAGCAGGACTAGGAGGTTCGTTTCCTCCAGGGTGAGCTCCTGCCTTGTGAATTCTGGACCTATGACCACTTATGGGCTCCTCAGAAGTTGGCTCGGGTGTTGGGGAGCCTAAGCACAGTGCTGTCTACCCCTGGAGCGTTGTCTATGTGTATGGGCACAGCTATGGACTGCCAATGTGAGGTCATTCAACGAACAATACAACCAAACCAGACCAAAACTGAGGGGCACAGAGACCCCTTCATTAACAGGTGTAATAGGTACTTCTCAAGGAGGTGGAAGGCGAGGGCAGTTCCTCTGTCCAGAGAGAGCTCAGCCAGAGGACCCAGGCCTGTGTGCTTGTGAGCACCTGTGTGGGTGCTGGGTGAGGGCAGAAGGACCAGATGCAGGGAGAGGGTCCTGGCTGCAAGCTCTGAGGGCAGAGGCTCCAGGATGCTCCTTCACATCCCCAGGCCTGGAACACTGCGGGGTCTCTGACCCTTTCAGAGATTCCTAACATCCTCTAGTACATGAGGCCCAAGGAGTCCCGTGACAGAGGCCCGTGCAGCTTTGAGTCCACTTCCCTCTCCTATTTACGCTCTCAGATTTACGCTCCCATGGCTGGGCTGGGAAGTTGACTTCTGAACATGACACCAAGTGCTCCCCAGGTTCCTGGGGTGACTGGTCCTTGGGCTGTCCTAACATGCTTGAGGCTCCTGGAAGGTGCATGAGGCCCCCTGGTGGGGGGCGTGGGAGCTCACACTTGTCACCTGACCTTTTCCCTTCTGTGGCAACTGTAGCTCAAGAGGCATTCTTCACTTTAGAATTTCATGATAAAGCAGAGGAACAACAAGGCTGACGGGCCCTCATCTCCTCAAGGAGCCCAACATGTCTTCACAGAGAAGTGAAGAGGCAAGCCCAGACAGGCTGAGGGGGAGGCCAGCACTCACAGGTATGGGATGCAGGGGGGCTCCACCTCTGAGAGGGCGGCCCGGTAGGCTCGGAAGGAGGACGAGCTGTCAATCAGAGTGCAGTACTCGGCCAGGCCCTGTGCGGGATGAGAGGTGAGTTAGTGAGTGTGGGCTGAGGCAAGGTCCCAAGACACAAAGAGAAGCCACATCTGGTCCCTGTGGTGATGTGAGCCCTTTTACCTGTATGTCTATCAAATCTGGGTGGCAGGGAGGCCCGAGGCCATTTTGTGGGAAACATCTCTTGGGGTGAGTGGGTGACTCATCCTCCCTTTCCCTCCAGCGCTTGCCCTGCAGGTGCGCCCCGCCCAGCAGCCCTTCCAGAAGCTGGGACCCAGGTGTAGGCTTGCAGTACAGGCAGGATGTGACACCCCATGTCAACTACGAAGGCCCAGGAACCAGAGGCCAGAGACCAGAGATAGGAAACAGGTGGGAAGGGTAGCTGCCTAGCTACAGGTTGGCAGCAGAGCAGGGACTGAGCTCCTTTCTAGTCCTGAGCACTGTGGTCACAGGTGGCTGGCCTGGCCTACCCACCAGATGCTTCCTGCCCACCCACCTCTGAGGTCTGCTTCTGCCACTCCAGCCGACGGATGGGCGCTGAATCCAGCGCTGAGAGGATGGCCAGGTAGGAGTTGAAGTTATTTAGCTTCCGCAGGTGCTGTGGAGAGAGGTGGCCTGTGAGGGGAGGCCCAGGGCCAGCAGGCCTGAAGGGGGCTCTGGGCTCAGCCACCGTTACCTTCATGATCTTGATGAACTTTAAGAGCAGCCGCTCCCTGTCCTGGGCTTTTTCCTGTAACATGATTATGGACCGGACCCTGTGGGAACAATGGACAGAACAGAGCAGCTGAGCTGATGGGGCTCCTGTAGGTCCTGGCAGACCAGGTGGAGCCAGACAGGGTGACACTGTACCGGCAGTTATGAACCTGGCCTCAAGTGGCTCAAGACATCTCAGGGGTCGGGGCCAGATGCTCACTGACAGGGAGTTCAGCTCCTGCACTGGACCTGGGGGAGCAGCGCACTTTCCTGGCTTGTACTGACCTGAGCCCCTGGGGCCTCAGGACTGGCCAGGGAATCCAGCCAACCCCAAGTCAGCAGGTCACTTTTGCTAGCCACAAGGAAGGGAACCTCTCAGAATCTTAGCCCCAACAAAAGCTAAAGCTAGAACTGAAACCAACACCAAAAGCAGTCATGGCTGTGTCTCAGGGGTCTGTGGTGGCCTCCACATCCTATGGATCATGTGGGCCTGTTTCCAGGGCTATCAGAGGAGGTGCTAGCCACTGCATTAGCTCCTCTGTACTATAAAAGGGCACCTGCACCAGGATATCTGGGGGACTGTGGTAATGACCAGGGCAGGACAGCAAACGTGATGCCTGTCCCCTTCTGCCACTGAGGGCAAGTATCACTCAAGACCCTGGCACTCTTCCCACAGAGCTTCTGTCCTCCTCTGTGCCTCTGGAGGGCAGGTGACCAGCCTATCCTTGCCTTCTCTGCTCCCCAGGGCTTGAGGTTAGTGCCCGCAGGGCCTCCAGAGGAGCCTAGAGGAAGGACGGCGGCAGCCCCCACCCTGCCAGCTCTCGTGGGAGACTGAACTTGTCTAGTGGTGCTGCCAGACCTGCGAGCTTGGCGCAGAGGCTTTCTTACCAGTAGGACATGTTGTTGAAGTGCTCTGTGAACTGGGTCAGGTTAGGGCTCTTCTCCTCATTCTGTTCTTTTGCCCAAAGTAAAACCTCAGGAATCTACAGAAGGAAACAGAGCAGACAGCACTGGAGCCCTCTGGCTTTCCTGTGCCTGGTGCTCTCTTTTTTTTGGTTGGGGGGGCGGTTGCTGAGGATTGAATTCAGGGGCACATGACCACTGAGCCACATCCCCAGCCCTGTTTTGTATTTTACTTAGAGACAGGGTCTCACTGAGCTGCTCAGGGCTTTGCTTTTGCCGAGGCTGGCTCCTCAGCCTCCCGGGCCATTGGGATTGTAGGCATACGCCCTGGTGCCTGGCCTTGTGCTGTCTCGGTCAGAGACAAACCAGCAGCAGCTCCCCCGACACCTACCTCTATTTTATAGAAGAGCTCAGCATCCAACAGTGTCAGCTGCTCGGCTATTTCATGACTGTGAAAGTCATGCAAGGTCCCTGGCCTGGAAGACAGAGGCATAAGAAGTACTGTTGGGCGTGGAGGCTGGGCAGGAGTGGCACTGCAGGCTCCAGGGCTAGGAGGGAGCAGCTATCCAAGCCTCACTCCACATCAGGACAGCAGGGTGGCAACAGACTCCAAATTGCTCCTTGGTCCCTCAGGGCCATGAGGTTTCCCCAAGAGGCCTGCCTACCCCATCTCTGCAGGTCGTCCACAGATTCCAGAATAGGACAATGAGTTCCCCCCATGGGATTATGGGTGACTCAGACGCCTAAGGCCTTGCTCATCACTGGCCACCACTCCTAGGTGGTCAGCAATAAGAGCTGGCTGTGGGAATGGGGGGCGCTAACGCTCACAAAGGAGGGGGTGGCCAACCAGCCAGTGCCCACAGCTGGAACTAACACTCACCCTCAGGCTAGGGCAGAGGGTAGGCAGAAGCCTGGGACCTTTTTTTTAAAAAAAAAAAAATATATATATATATATATATTTTTGGTTGACAATGGACCTTTATTTTTTAATTTATTTATATGCAGTGCTGAGAATTGAACCCAGTGCTTCACACATGCTAAGCAAACACTCTACCACTGAGCCACAACCCCAGCCCCAGCCTGGGACCTTTGTACCAGTCTTGGGAAGGGTCTGGATGGTGCTAGGAGAAAGCCCTGCGCTGACAGCAGCCTGGTGCACACCCACTCCCCTCCTGTCCTGCTCAGCCCCGCTGACCCACTGATCCACTTCCTTGTTACCAGTGACTCGCCACCCCAATTCCCCTAGCAGGGGAGGCTCCCCACAGGGAACCAGAGGCTATTCCCAAGGCACTCCGAAGCAGGATGTGAGGCCGTGCAGCCGGGGAGGACAGAGGAACAGAGGTGGCTAAGGGGTGCAGCTTTCCAGAGGGGCCGAGAGGCTGACTGCTCACCTGGCTGCAACACCCCGGGCTGCCAGGGGCTGGTCGGAGTTGGCACACCTGAGCAGTCTCTTCTGGTCCACCTTGTCTAGGATGTTCTTCCGGAGCACGCGAGCCAGGCTGAGCTCCCCATTGCACACCAGGCGGAAGACCAGCTCCATCAGCAGCTTCAGGATCTCCTCTGTCAGCTCCACCAGGCTATGGGCCATGGGCACAGGGTGAAGGCCAGGCACACAAGAGCCCACCAGGTACATCGCAGGTACAGGAGTGTTAGCACAGAGCTGGAGCCTCCCATGGAAGAGTGAGAAAGGACCTCGGGGCACCCACATCCTCCGCAGCTCTGGTGTCATTTCCCTGTCACTCAATACATGCTGGCGCTGCATGCACTATGTGGGGACTCTGTGGGGCTGTGCTAGAGATCCTACACCAACCTGCCACAGGAGCTTCTGGTCTCACCCAAGCAGTGGACACCAGGAAGACATCCCTCACCTCCTCTGCCTGGCCCTTCCCTGGATGTGTGGCCACTGCCCGTTGATGCTGGAGCCAGGCCTTGGTCTGTCTTGTTTACCTCCAACCCCAAGGCATACTTGTAGAATATGGAAATGGCCAGGGGTCACCATAGATCCCAGATCCCAGTGGAAAGGCTGAGGTGGGTGGGAGAGGCTGCCCACTCCACTGCCCTAGCCTCTACCAAGCCCCCTACTGCTGAGAGTACGGCCAACACAGGCTGATCCTAAGATGTTGGAGGGAGGGATGGTGCCAGGTGGGACAGGGTCTCTCCTGAGGGATGAAGCCCATTAGGAAAGATAGGACCTAGTACCTAATTGTGTCCTATAAGGGACAGGTCATTCCTTTCAGAGAGCCACAATAAAGTAGGCTAGAGCCAAATCCAGAGCCTGTGGGTAGTGCTCTTCAGGTGGCCGGGGTGGGCTGAGCAGTCTCCACGGGGTGCAGGGAGCCCATGCCACCTGCCCCTGGGCCAAGAACAAAGCACTCACCAGAGCTCATCCACCACCCGCACCAGCACGAAGAACGTGTTCTTGCTGACACGCTTCTTGAATGTGTCGGCGAAGGGAGAGAATTTCTCATAGGTGGAGAAGGGTTAAAGAAATAGCCCACATGGCAAAGGTGATGTGCTGAGCAGACACGGAGCTCCCACTCAGCATGCGCCAGGGACCTCGTGACTAAAGCCTAGAGACTGGGAGTCATGGTCCCAGCACAGGGAGCAAAGGCTTGCACTTATGCAAAATGGCAGTGCTGCCCAGGCCTCAATCCCAGGGGTGGTTCTCAACAGCCATCCTCTCTGGTCTGCAGGGCCATCCCTTCTGTGCCACCCCTGCTTGCCTGCCTGATTCAACCTGAGGCTTCTGGGAGAGCACTGACAGCATGAAGGCTGTAGTGCTGAGCCTCAAGAAGGTGGTCCCCAACCAAGCACACTCAATATCTCAGGCCCGTGAACAGGCAGAGGTCCTCTGCTCTCTCCATGAGCTGCCACCCCGAGGTGGTCCCCCTGCTTTGGCTTGGACACTCTGACATGCTGGGCCAGTTCCTGCTCCCCGGGACAGCACACTCCCCGTTTGCTCCTCGGCTCACGGCACCCTTGGTTCCCATTCCTCCCTCACAGGTCTCCTGAAGCCAGCGTCTGCCTTGGAGGTTATGCTTTCCTGCTGCTGTTGTGCGCCCCCCGTACTCCATGACTGGAGATACATGCTATGTGTCTGGCACCCAGGTGGACCGTCAGCCTGCCCCAGCTGTGTGCTGGGCAGCCATGCTCCCGCTGCTGCTGCGAGGCTTCCATGAGCATCCCTAGGGGAGCCGAGAGACATCCCCTGAGAACCTGAGCACCCTCTGCACCAGGCAGCCATGTGGGACAGTCACTCTGACCCACTGCGCCTCAGCGTCCTCAAGTGCATCACAGGAGTGACACAGCAGCACCAGTGAGTGCATGTCCGATCAGCAGGTGACTCTCTTCCCTGGCCAGGCCTGCCACCAGGGGCTCAGAGCAACAGAACATAAGGCTGAAGAGGACCCCCGATACACCATGGGAAACATCAACATCTATCTTGATGGACCAGGGGTTCGCAGGGTCAGGGTGAGGGGAGGACTGAAGGGGACTCTGACACTGGAAAAGAAGCTCAGGACTTCTTGCCCAGAGGGACAGCAGCTGCCCAGCAGATGGCAGTCACAGGCTACAATGCAGGGAGGTAGCCAAAGAGCAGTGGGCTAGCCTGGCAGGACAGGCAGCTGGGGTTTGACAAAGAGGCATCAGGCAACCACAGCAGGTACTTTAAGCCCTTGGGGTCTTCCTTGGCCACTACTACTTCCCAAGGGTGAGCCCACAGGCAGATCTGGTGGAGGGGACAGAGCTGATGCCAGCTCTGGCTGGGGCAGAGCTGCCCGCTGTGGGCAGAAGGGGCTGTGCATACCCCTGAGCCACCCTCTCACTTCCTCAAGCCCTGCCCACTGGTGCCCACCCTGCCTGATGCCCTGCATCTTGCCCCGGCCCCCTTCCCTCCCAGGTGTGCTCTTTTTCAGAAGCACCCAGTGATCCCACTACATTCCAGCAATCCATGTCATTTCCCTTGGCCCTTTATGGGTGGGGGAAGCCACTGAAGCTGCGAGAGCCTGTGTCCCCATGTTGGTGGCGCTGGGAAGGATATCGGTACTGCAGTTTCTTGATGAGCTCCTCGGGGCTGATAAAGGTCCTGTAGGTGGTCAGGAAGGCTTCGCAGTACAGCACCAGATCTGCCGGGAGTAAGGGAGCAGCTCAGTTAGAGTGCAGGGGGGAACTGAGGGCTTGGGGATATAGGTGAGTCTTCCTGTGTCCCAGAGGAAGCCACCCACACTCTGTCCAACTCTCAGGAGAGACCAGTGGACCTGTGTTTCATTTCGCAAGCACCTTCTTCTAATGACACGAGCTATCTGGGCAATCATGTTGCAGTGGGGTCTGAGGCCAAGTCTGGTCCCAGTTTCAATCATGCCTTCCCTGGCAAGGGGCAGAGACTGGAGACGCGGCTCCAAGATGCAACCCTGGGTCAGCACTGGAGGGCTTGTCTGCCCTCAGGTTCAAAGACTCCAAGTCTTAACAACCACGGTCAGGGAGAAAACAGTCCAAACTTGTCAGCAGGATCTTTAAGGTAAGTCAGAGGCAGTACGGAGATGGCAGGGTCTAGTAATTAAAAATATGGGGAAAGTCCATGTACCGAGTCTTCAAGGCAGCTAGAGGCACAGCTTAGCAGTTTGTTGAGATATACCAGTGGGCATGCTCAGTTGCCTGGGAAAGGCAAGGTCAGCTACAAGGAGCACAGACCCAGTGGCTGGGGGACCTGGGCAGACAGTGTCCACCCCTCTGGCCCTCCTTAAGTGGTGCTGGTCCCAGCCAGGGACTTCAGACACTCTAGAGTCCCCACATCTCATTTGTGTGCTGTGTGACTCATCCTCCAACCATCCTGTCTCTGACATTAAAGAAAATTGAGGGCAGTTTTTAAATTCTTAAATGAGACAAAGGAGCTGGCCAGGCTCCGGCCTACGGAGCAGGGTCGAGCCAGAGCAGTTAAGGAGGCCTGGCTCGTTCCCAGCCCACGACCCTCAAGCACTACTTGAGTTTTGCTTTCTGGGCAAACCAGCTTCTAACACCTTCTTACAGGCATCCTGTGCTTTCTGGAAGCAGGAATCTTGAGGCATTCCACTTGTCACAGGCATGTGGCACTTTGCCCTGCCACCCTTGAGGCCAGACAGGGAGGAAAACTCTCGCCTGCTCCTGCGTCGAGGCTTTGTGGTCCAGTCCCCTGCACCATGCTCAGGCTCCTCCCTGGACCCAACCTACCTGGCTCACTGCCACATTTGGCTTTATGTTCAGAGTGGCTGGGCATGAAGCAGAGATGGGGCAGCCACACCAACGCCGATTCTGAGAGAACCGATCCAAGCCCACACGGCACTGTGGGGGAGGACCACTGCCAGGAGCCAAGGTGGCCTCTTGTGAGGCATGTCCCAGGACCTGCTGCTGAGCACTGGGCCATGCTCTGTACACGCACCACGTCCTTCAACACCCAGAGCAACCCCACAAGGGGGTTACTTATTATTCCACTTAGGAGACAAAGAACTGGGCCTGAGGTCATGGCACCATAAATAGTGTGGTGAGGCTTGTATCCAGGTGCCCAGCTCCAGAGTTGCTAGCCATCTGCTGGCCTTGGGCAGTGGTAAATGGGGTGTCTGTCATCTAGCTTCTGGGACAAGCAGCTCTGTGCCACTCCCCAGTGTGCACACAGCTTTTTCGGGGTCCCTTTGTCCCTTGTGTTCTCCTGAGGAAGCCTGAGGGCTAAGCAACAGGTCTGGCACACGTGGTTCCTGAGGATGGACAGGATCTAGAGTCTGAGACCAAGCCTGACCCAGCCCTCTCCTGAGAAAAGTGCCAAGTGATGACAAGGGTCTCCCTGCCTATCTCTTCCCCGTGAGTCCCTCTTGGCACAGGCTGGGGCCCAGCTGTCTCTGAGGCAGTCACTGGTGCCACTGGGACAGGGGCTCCTAGCCAAGGAGACTGCATCATTACCTGCCCTGTGGCCCTGCTCTTCCCAGTGTGGCCTCTGTCCCAATTATACTCCCAGACATAAACAACCTTGGCTCTTCCAAGTCCAGATCCTCCCCCAGTACAAGTGGGTGGAAGCTCCAGCTGAAGCAGTCATCTCCCCCAGCAGGTCTGGCTGGCCTAGACTGAGAGGATCTTGGGCTCTTGCCCATGGTGCCCTCTGGCGGGGCTTCCAGCTAGCTGCAGCTGGCGGGACAGGGAGATCACCATCCAGGGACAGGACCAGAATCAGCTACCATTTCAGCCTTTCACCCCTGGACAAAAACAACATGAAAACTGCCCCTTTTGTGGGACTGAGGACAGAACTCTAATGTGTCTGGCATGGAGAAGGGTCTACAGCACCAAAGCCACATGAGGGTTGTCCCTGGAGATGGTGGCGAATAGCAGGTCTGCACTAGCTTCAGCTACACACGCCCCACAGAGCTACCTGCAGAGGATGGAGAGGGAGGACTGACCAGCACTGCCCAGAGGCCACCCAGCCTACAACGGGGCTGGGACTCCAAGTCCCTGGACCATGGTCAGAAGAAGTGCTGGAGGGCAAAGCAGTGGCCGTGGTGCAGGTGAGCTGGTTGGAAGCCACTCTTCTTTTTTCCCAATTTCTCAAAATTTCTGCCAGGTAAACCTTTTTTTTCTTTTTCTTTTTAAAAATATTATTTTCATGATTCAGAGGTTTCCCCAATAATTATTCTATAAAAATACAGATGGGGCCATTTATAAAAACAAAGTTGGTTGGGTTAGGGTTTCAAGACTGGGGTGTTTTTTATTCCTTCTCCAATGTTGTTATATTGTCCTTCTAATAATTTTTAAAAGTATAAATAGAAAAGGAGCGCAGGAGACATGGGCCAGCTGGGGCCCTGGGCCAGGAACCACGTGTGCCAGCCTCCCAGGCCCTCCTTTTTCTGCCTTCCAGAACAGACCTGGAAGGACAGCCCTTCTATAGCAGGACATTCTGGAGACAGAGGGTCAGTCCCTGCTTCTGCAACCCTCCCGAACAAGTAGGTTGTGGAAGGGTATTGGGGCTGGGCTGGGCCTGTGCTGGGGGAGCCGGACTGTGAGTGAGGGCTCCTGAGCAGAGCACCAGCCTGCTCCCAGAGCATCCTGATGGGCACAGGAGTCGCGGCCTAGCTGGAAGGCTGGAAGGGCTCACGTCCATGAAGACAGCGAGCCATGCAAGTGCCATCTTGACTCTAATGCCACTGTTCCACATGCTACTGCCCAAGCTGTGGTCTGTGGGGCACACGCTAGGAGCGGCAACTATCCTGACCCTCGGGACACCCTTGTAGGCTCTAGGACACCACCATGCTGCCCTGAGGGAGGACGCTTGGTGGGCTGAGTGCTGTTGTTTGTGTCCCCTCCCCTGCCCCAGCAGTGCCAGTGCTCACTCAGATCTACTGTGACAGGGCTTGCTGTGTCCAGCAAGAGGCTACCGTACCTTTCCTGTCCGTCTCAGTAGCATGAACCAGTAAGATGTCTCCAGATCCTCCACGTACATCTGGCCCATCATCTCCCTGGAGCGAAAATAGCAAAGGAGGGCATGGGCCATTGCTGAGAGGAGGCCTCTGGCTGCAGGGGCCCCAGGCCTCCCTCTGCTCTCCTCAGCGGGCAGTGGTGTGTGCTGTGGAGCCACTCACCACTCCGTGCTCAGCAGACAGGGAGGGATGGGGCTGGCCTGGGCGCTGGACACCCCGAACTACCCAGATGCCACAGGCACCAGGGCACATCCCCTTCTTGAGTACATGCCAGGGCCAGGGGGACATGGTGTCACTCAACATGCCCAGCCACCCGCTCACATTTCCGTGGGTCAGATGTGAGGCGACATCTTCATGTGGAATGGTGGGGCCCACCAGAGGCAGGCAGGCCACCCTGCCTCCTCGGGAAAGCCTGTGGAGGCAGGAGGACTATTTCCAAGCATGTTCATGGTCCCAAAACTACAGCAAGCTGCCCTAAGTCTAAATCCACTTCCCGGGGAAAGAGAAATCACTTGTAGTGACTCATGTCACAGGTTCTGTGGAGCCCTTCTTGAGGAATGTAAAGTGTTACAAAGATACCGCACGATACCCAATATGGCTTTTGCAACCACTAAACCCTGGCAGTGAGGGACCAAGTCCTAACTCCACGTGGGCACACAGGCTTCAACCACCTGCCTAGAGCCCAAAAGAGCTCTCAATGGGGCCCGGAGCCACGCCCAGGGCAGACACAGCAGGGCCTCGCGCTCTGCCGCTCAGGAGACAGAACTAACATCTGCTGCTACCCCCCCGCAAGGCACCCCTACCTTTCTAAGAATCTGGTGTGTTTACCCTGACTCCAGAGTCCTAGGGTGCTCTGGGTTTTCCACGGTAGCAACGTCCATGACCTGACTCACTGGAAGAAAGCTAGTGTTTCTCTCTGTAGAGGGGCCAGTTGTCCAGGTGCCCCCTGCCAGACCCGTTCCTGCCTTGATGCAGCCAGCTCAGCCTGGCCCAGGATACTGCCACAGGCAGAATCTGCTTTATTGACCTGTCTGTATGTGGCTGTCATCAAATCAGCCCAGATGACAGTCACCTCCTCAGTAGGTTGGTTTCTTTATTTTTATTTATTTATTTGTGGTGCTAGGAATTAAATTTGAGGGGTGCTCTATTACTGAGCCACATCTCCAGCCCTTTTTGGTTTTAATTTTGAGACAGAGTCTTGCTGAGTTGTTGAGGGTCTAAGTTGCTGAGGCTGGCCTTGAACATATGATCCTCCTGCCTCAGCCTCTCAAGTAGCTGGGACTACAGGCCTGTGCCACTGTGCCTAGTTAGGGCAAGCTTCTTACAAGGCCAGTCCTGTGTCTGCAGCACTGCTCGGCAGAAGGGAGAGGCAGGGCTCACATGGCTCTGCTCCTTCCTCTATAGTGACAGGGCTGGGTATCGTCCTCACGTCTGGGCTCTGTAGACCAGGACAACATGCAGGAGTCCAGGCCTGGCCTCTCCTTTTTCTTTTCAATGGTGGGAACGGAACCTAGGGCCTCCCACGTGTGAGGCAAGTGCTCTCCCACTGAGTCACTTCTCCAGCCCTAAGTTTTCCTAATCAGCCGGTGCATCCTGGGCAGGGGTTCTGTTTTACCAATGATGCACAGGGGTGGGGAGGGCTCCCGGATGGCAGGCAGGCTGTGTAGCTCTGCTGTGGTTTCTCTCACAGCACTCTCAAGAGTGCCGTCATTAGGGCTTCAGGAGGCTCTGTAATGCCCAAGACACTTTCTAGAAGCAGTAAGAGAGGGGACAGTCCACTGCCTCCTGGAATCCACTCCTGCTGGGAACCCAACAGCCCTCGCCAAGTGTCCACACCTTGCCTGGCCCAGGTCTTTCTGCTGGAGACACTTCAAGGTCACATTTTCCTCAATCTCTTTTGCTCCTGCTTTGTGGAGCTGGACTGTGAAGTCCTTACCTCTTGCTTGAGTGTCAGCCTGGCCATAATTTCGTTGTGGTCAATAAGGGACAGCTCATCTACTTCCTCCTCCGACTGAGCTGACTCCAGAGTGTCAGGTGACTTTGGGGACCTGGAAAGAGAAGTGGTTGGTGCTTAAAACAGGCCCTGGGCTCCCTGACACCCAGAGGCCGAGACAGCGCTGGCCTGGGCTCGAGGTCAGAACTATTCCTACTTCTGCTACCAAAAGCTGTGTGGTCTTGAACCTTTCCTGTTCCCTCTGGGTGTCTCACAGAAGGGCTTAGCTGGGATTAAGAGGAGCTCCTGAACTGTCTGTGTGAGTGATGCTGCAGCCCTTCTCTGCAAAGGCCACCGAGACCCAGTCAGTACATGAGGAACAGTGAGAGGGCCAGCAGGACAGGAGAGGAGGCGGTATCGCCCCATACCACCCTCCAAGTCCTTCCTGAGGACTCACTCTGTTGGTCCCTTTGTTCGGCAATAAGAAAAAAGCTGTGCCCGAGTAGATATGGCCCCTTTTCCCCAGGTGCTCGGTCTAGCCGAAGACACTCTGACACAGGCAGTCACAGCAGCACAATGAGGGGAAGCTCAGGAGTGTGCAAGAAGAGTGAGGGGAAGGGGGGGCCTGGCTTGAAGGTCAGGAAGTTCCCTGTGGAGGGACAGATAGACCGAGACCTGAAGCACTGAACAGGAGCTGGCGGCTGAGGCACCGGGAGCAGGGACATCCCCACAGAGGGAATGTGGAGGCCACTGCGGCCGTGGGGGGAGCACAGCATGTCTGTAGACAGCCATCTTTGCCCTGGTGCCTTATCTGGATGGAGCCTTGGAGGCACTGGCCTGACTCGTGGTCACAGGTCACAGCTTTTACCCTAAGGGCTCAGACACGGGAAATATGTGACTCTAGAGGGTAGAACAAGGCAGGCTTGGGAAGAACCCCTCTGCTGCCTGCCTTCCAGGCTCCAGGCTGTGGATGGCCTCATGAAGGGCCATCTTAGCGGCTGCTTCTGGACTCGGTGTGACCTACTCTTCTGCAAGGACCATCTCAGCTCTGAAAGTAAATCCGCTGGTCCAATGAAGTAGGTGAGAGAACTCACAAGCTGCTTTGCTTCTAAGTGCTAAGCTAGAAAACCACCATTCCTTGCTGAAGCCAGCCTGGGAAGCTAATCTGCTAGGACCACCTAGGACTCCAGGGTAGATGGTCCTTGGCCGTAAAAGGGAGGAAAAACTTGAACAGATGGAATGTGTCATGATAGAGGTGACATCAACATAAGGCTGCAGGCAGGATGCAGCCCATTTGTTCCCAGAAGTGCTGGAGAAACTGACTACATGTCCTAAGCCTGGTTGGGCTTAGCTTCTGCTAACACTGAAAATGTTCCGAAAGAGAAAGAAATAGCTAAATAGACTGCATGACTCTTGACTTATCTTAGTTATGAAAATTTGGGAGAATGGGGGAACTGGAACATGATTTGCCTATCATGAAGACATGAGGGAATTTACTGGCAATTTTCTTAGAGTGATAATGATATTATAATCAGGACGTTTTTGGAGGCCAGAGTCACAGCTTCTGTAGCTTCCTTCAGCATGGTTTAGCAACACAATACACACACATAGGTCTAGCAATGTTCACAAAAACAAGTCTGTGGGTGGCAGGGGTGGAGGCCTTTCATGCTCCCAGGGGACCTCAACTTGGAAAAAAAAAAAAACCACTAAGGAAGGTTGGCCTGAGATTTAAAAAAGAAAAGGCAAGACTATCGTGGGTACTTTGGAAGGTGGATGGCCTAGAGCAGCCAGGAAGGAATGGCAGACTCCAGGGGAGCACCTTTGAGGTTATCAGTGATTTTTTCCATTTTCTTGCAGTTTCTACCAGAAGCATGTATTATTTTGAGAGCCAGACAAAGAAATACCTTCAATACGAAACACAAGCAGGCCTGGTGGGCTGGCTGCAGGAAGTGCAGGCAGGCTTTACCAAGTGGCCACTCTGCTCTAGGCACCTGGCTCACTTCCTACCTCTCACCACCATCTCTGCTGTCCTTCCCAGGGGCACTGCCAATGGCTGAGGGATCTCTGGAATGTCCGTCTTTCCCAGCTGGCGATTCCTACAAAGAGAAGTGAGTGTTGGGGTTTAGAATGTGGCCTGCTCCAGGGGCAATCTGTCTGCCCAGCACTCCCACCTGCAAGTGGTTTTGAAGTGCAAGTTCCTATGGAGGAATATAAGGTGGGAACAAGTTAATGCTGAATGCAGTTAATTACAAGACACATGGGCCCTCTTGAGACTAGCATCCTGCCTCAGGAGAGTGGAGGTGCATGCTTTGTAACATATCAGCTGCTGGGCAGATGAAGCCACCTTAATGCCCGCCTGGAGAGAGAGGACCTTCTTAGCAGCTGCCTCTCAGAGCACACTGGACACTGGGCAGAGGGCTCTGCACACACTCTTCTTCCGCCCTATCAATGACCTAATGCTACCCTCTTCTCTCACGTGTAGAAACAAAGGCTAGGGAACAAGGGCCTGACTGTACACAGATTGAAAATGGCAGAGCCTAGATGGAGCCCAGAGCTGTCTATCTCCAGAGCCTGTGCCCTAGGCCACTGGGTCCCAACACTGTGCTGTAAAACTTAGAGAGTTTTTAGGGATGTGATGCTCAACAAGTGATACTCCCCAAAAGTCTAGCTGCTCAAACATTGTGTGACTATCCCCAGCAGACTTGCTGTTGCCCTGCTCAGTGACACCATGGCTCTACAACATCCCTGGCTGCCACCAAGGCTACAACGGAGAACTGGGACTGTGTTAACACAGGCGACATCACCAGGAGGGTGCTTTAAGGTGAGGGAAGTCAGGATGGTCCTGGTGGCACAAGTAACCAGAGGGGACAGGTGAGAAAGACACAGCAGCTCACTCCACAGTCAAGGTCAAAGCCCCTGGGTGTAAAGATCCCTCAGTGCTCTTTGATTTGCTGAGGACATCTCGATCCCTAAGGTCCCACAGCAGACTACCCCAAGGGAGTGACCATGCTCTCCAGGGCTGGGCTGCCCTCATGGTGGTCACTGACACAACTCTGATGGAACCTGTCTCACTCAGGCTCATGGGGACAGTGGCTTCTGAAGCTTCTGGACTTGCTCATTTTCATGAAGCCAAACTTGGAAAACTGACACTCAACAAACAGAACCAGTGCACTTTGACTGTCAAGAGCTGGGACAGCAACACGAGAGTGACGGTGGCCAGGACTCCCAGGGACACTTCCTCAGGAGCAGCTAGGTAGGAGCAAAGCATGCTGGGAAGAAGAGGAGGGAGGGTCAGAAAGGCTGAGTGGGAGAAGCAGCCCTCCTACTGGGGCAGGACAGAAGATGGAGCTCACGACTAGAAGGAGGGATGGAAAGAAATCCCACAGAAAGCGACTTGCAGCCAGGGCCCACACCAGGCTGCTTCTGGAGATTTCTGGAAGACACACCTGGCCAGGCTCTGAAAAGCACCACACCCACTGAAGCAGGCGAAGGTGAAGACCTGCACCTAGAAGCTGCAACCTCTCCCTGGCTAAACCAGCTTTCCGCAGGCCTGCAGGGCTCAGCCAGACAGAAGCAGGTGCAAGGGAGGTGGCCTGGGGGGCGGGAGCCAGCCCCACCAGGCTGGGCCACATGCACGAGGCCACCGTCCGAGGCTACTTACTCCTCGAGAGGGAGCCAGCTCCTCGCTGCTCTGGCCAGAGGAATACAGACTGACATATTCACCCTCACCAGCTTCCTCACTGGCGTTTTCGCTCTGGGGGAGACAGGATGAGAGGAGAGACGATCGGCAGGCCCTCCAGCCAGTCCTTGGCTCAGAGGGCAGCCAGCAGGTCTGGCCTGGACCTGGATGCTCCTTTTACAAGAAAGACCCAGAGCTGTGCTCTACTCTTTCTGGGAAGTGCTTCCCCAGGGTCAGAGGATGAAGCTGCTTTTGCCAACTCTTGTCTCTGGGCTTGTGGGGACCCTAGTTTTGGCTGGATCTTCCCCACAGGTGTCGAGGGCCATCCTGGGAATGGCCTTGGAAAGGTAGCCTCCAAAGGCAGGGAAAGAAGCAACATGTTTGACAACTTAAGGCTGGAAGAAGAGGAAGCCTCCTGTGGAAGCCTCTCTGCCCCTCCACCTGCCCCCTCCCACCTGCCCTCCAGCCTGAAAGGAAGCTCTGCCCAGGTTAGAGAGGAAGCACTAGGGCCATCCACAGTAAACGAGGCCTCTCCCTGGCACCTCCTGGATCTCTTGACACTTCCTACTTCCAGAGGGGTCTGTGCCTTTCTCTTCAAACAGAATGCCAGTTATCTATCTTATCCTTACCACAAGTTACTGCCTTTATTTTATTTTTATTTTTGGTACCAGGGATTAAACTCAGGGGCACTCAGCCACTGAGCCACATCCCCAGCCCTATTTTGTATTTTATTTAGACACAGGGTTTCAATGAGTTGCTTAGTGCCTCGCTTTTTGCTGAGGCTGGTTTTGAACTTGCGATCCTCTTGTCTCAGCCTCCCGAGCCATTGGGATCACAGGTATGCACCACCCCACCAGGCATTACTGACCATTACACTAGTCCACGAGGGGAAACCAGGTTCCTAGCTGGATGGTAATGTTGTATAAGAGCCTTGATTTCTGTTCTGAAGCAGACGGGCTGCTATTGCACCCAGACCTTCTGTGGCTGTCAATCCAGCTGGGTGCCAGCAGGCACACCCCAGCAGCAGGCTGAACTGCTGGTGAGGAGCAGCGACACTACTTCCTACCACCGCGCAACCCCACGTGCAGCCACGGGCGTGCTGAGTTCTCACCGAGTCAGCGCAAGAGGTTTCGGAAGGAAGGCAGACAGTGTTCCCATGAAAGCTGCTCTCCTGAGAGGATGAGAGAGGCCCGGCCATGGTGCTGGGAGGTGGACCGGCTGCGGCAGGCACCGCCAAGTCCGAGCTCTGAGACGGGTGGACAGGTGGGAAATGCGGAGAGGAAGAGGAGGTAGGCGGAAGGAAAGGTTGGACGGAAGCCTGGTGGTGAGGCACGAAGTCCTGGGAGTAGGACCTAAACACGGATTTGTACTACAGAATCAAAGCAGAAAACAAACACAAAAACGAGAATACGGGAAGGAGAAGACAGACAAGAGAAGAAGTCATTAGATTAGCTGGCTGCACGGCGGCAGGTGTTCTCACCAACTCCACCTACCAGGGCCAGCGCGCCAGGCCAACTCCTGCGTCCTCCAGCTCTGAGGCCCCGCACCCCTCACTGCTCCCCAGAGAGGGCCCTTGGGGCTGAGGACTGACCAGAATGGTCCTCTGTGTCCGAGCGGTAGGCCCCCCCCCATTCCCTCAAGGACAGCAAATCCCACTCAGCATGCAGATGGCCACGCATTCCTCTGCGGCAGGAAATTAAAGCTATACAACCCAGCCCAACACCTTTGAGTGCTTCCAGGAACTGGGGGGCTGAATTCCATGCTGAACTGTATGTATCCATGGTGAATCTTTCAGACAAACCCCTTTGATTTATCCCTTAAAAGAAAATTCTGCAACCTTTTAAACATTGTCATCCACCTAAAGCCCTGCTAGAATGGAAGGGTGTGAGTAAGCCTTGAGTGGCTAGAAGCCTGCTGCTGAGGGGGCCAAAATGTTGGTGCGCTCACTTCCCTTCCGAGGCAGCCTCGTCTTCCCCTTTTCTTCCACTGCCTTGTTTTTAGGCAAACGCAGCAATCTCACAGCACTTCCCACGCCACCCCAACTCTCATCAGACAGAAGAGCCAGACAGCAGACTGAGGAGCACCTCCACGTGTCCCCAGCTTCAGGTCTAATGAGCACTCCCCAAGGCCGGGATCTAGCCACCAAGCTGAGAACCTGATGATGTTGACATGCCCAGCAGAGACCTGCCAATGCGTGCTGACCCCCATGGGGACTAGGAGAGCAGTGATGGGAGGGACGGTGCCTTAAGTTTTCGCCCACCACACACGCCAACACAAAGGTGTATATTGCCCCTCTGCACTTGCTGTGGCCCGGGACTTTTGGAACCCATGGAAATCTGTGCGTGCTGCACACGCTGGCCTTGCCTGCAGTCCAAGACAGGAGGATCATAAGTTCAAGGTCAGCCTCAGCAACTCAGAGAGACCCTGTCTCAAAGTCAAAACAAATAAAAATGGTTGAGGATGAAACTCAGTGGTAAAGTGCCTCTGAGTTCAATTCCCAATACCAAAATAAACAAATAAATAAAAAGGATGGGGGTAAAGTGCCCCTGGGCTCAATCCCCAGTACAAAAAGAAACAAACAAAATCCCCCTAAACAAAAACAAACCATGGAAATCAGGGAAAGGAAGAAGAGACAAAGGTGTAGACTAACAGGAGGTCGAAACTCTTATGTCCCTCAGTGGCTGTGCCAAGCTCCCCTTCAGCTTGGATGGAGCTGCAGCAACGTGAGGTGGATAGTCCGTCCTCTATCCACCGTGGCAGCCCACCCGGTCATGCTCATCACAGCTTAAAGCTCTTCCTGTCCTCACCCTCAGGGAGGCCATGACCCTCTTGCCCTATGAGCTCCAAGGCTCTTGGTTTGTGTTGGCCCTGGGACGCCTGCCCTAGGGACCCACACATTTCACTTCCCTATCTAATTCACCAACTCAAGGCTAGCCCTTGGCCATGGTTAAGCAAATTAGTGGAAGTGCTGTGCAAGTTCTGACCAACCAATGCCAGACACCCCGACTCCTGTGGCCAGTGAAGCTCCATCCACATGCACCCACCTAGAGAAACAGAGCAGAGGCCCAGCTTCTCACCGAGGCTATTGACTCTCGCCCTGAGCCACAGCAGTGCCACACTCCCCTGAACCCTCCAGCAGCGTGTGGGTGGCTCCATAGGCCTGGGGACTCTGGGTTTTCCTGTTTCTCTGGCTGGGGTGTATAGTGTGGGAGGCTGCTCTGCAGGGACCCTGAAGGACTCTCAGGCTGTGGCTTTGTCTCCTGCAGAGCTGGGTTCTCAGTTCTGTCGGCTGCTCCCTCTCCAGAGACTGGTGCGGCCTCCAGTCAGCAGGTACCTCTATGCAGCCACAGATCCACCTACTTGCTACCACCTGGTTTAAGAGTTACCCCCAGGCAGACTCTTCCTGGAGTCCAGGGCAGCTCTCAGTGATGCCCTACCCTCACACCCATGGGCCTCACACCAAGCACCCAGACAGGAAGTGCCCTGTAGAAACAGCCCTGGCTCACAGACACAAATGGCTTTCATGCAGCCTCAAAGACCTCACACTCAGGAAGCGGCTTCCAAGTGGATTACTGGGTGTGTGCGACAAGATTTGATATGGCAAGTTCAGGGTGGACTTCCACATGGACTTCTGGGAGAGGTACAGGGAACAGCTGGATGCCAGTCCTCAAGTCACCTAGGCATGGCTTGACCCCTTATCACCTTCCCACCTGTGACCTTGGGCAAGGGATTTAAGTTCATCTTTAAAATGGGGATGAAAATTGCAGCACTTCAGTCTGTGGCCATTCAATAAAGGAATGTCCTGTCCTGCCCTCCAAATACCAGCATAGGAGCTACTATAAATCACAGGGTGAGCATTACAGAGCAGCCTGACACATATTTGCTAGATGAACAAACACTCAGAAACTGATTCTATTATTAACATGCCAAGGCCATGGCTGACCAGCAGCAGTGCCTCAGCTGTGAGTGTGCAAGGTAAGGAAAAAGCTTTGCCACTCGCCTGGGCTCAGACCAGGAACAGAGGGAAGGAGGCTCAGGGATGTCACCAGGGAGGAAGGAGAAGAGTGGAGAGATGGCATTTCTAGGACAAAGGGGCCTGGATGCCCTCTCTCCCCAGCTTGTATTCTGGCATTCCAGCTATGTGTTCGTGCTGGACAAGAGCCAGGCCTGAACGATACTGGACCTTGGCAGCGGGAGGTGCCAGGGAAGGCTCCTGAATCATCATGAAGTGCATCATGGTTTCTTCACAGTTCTGAAGATGCCATGAGGCATGCTGGGGCTCAGAGTCACACCATTTTCAACAAGTCCGGGTTTCTATCATTTCCCTAGAGAAATACTTCCAGTCCCTTTGAGATTGTGCTCATTCCTAGGGCAGGGTGGGTAGGGACGGCCACTCTGTACCACGCCACTCAGCCCCAGCCTGGAGGCTATTTTTGGCTAGTGCCTGGCTGTACTTTTGACAAGCTGCTGCTCTCTGTGCTGCTGGAATTTTTATTTATAGCAAAAGTGACACCATTTGGGCTGAAGATTCTAGAATACAAGGTGCTCCTGTCTGGCCCCTACAAACTTTTGCAGGAGATCTGGGGGTGCTAAGGTAAGTAAGCAGGTAGGTTAGGGATGCAGTCAGTCAAAATGACAGCAAGTCTGGGCACGGTGGCGCAGGCCTGTATTTTGCAGTGAGTCAGTCAGGAGGATCACGAGTTCAAAGCCAGCCTCAGCAACTTAGTAAGGCCATCTCAAAACAAAAAATAAAAAAGGGCTGGAGGTGTAGCTCTTTGGCAGCATACCGCTGGGTTCATTCCCCAGCACCAAGAAAACAAAACTAGCAAGGACCATTGAGGATAAGGACTGTCACCCTCACTGAATACATCCTGCTGGGCAGATGAGAAGCCAAGAGTTTTATATGAATCTTCTCATTTAACATGCAGGAACTGCTATTGTGATCCTTATAATGAAGAAATTGAGACCACACACCTAATAACTCACAGCTAGCAAGAGGTGGTGCTGGGCTGGCCTGTACCACATTCAGAGGTTCATTCTGGGCACATGACCAGACCTTGCCTCAACCCCCTACAGGATACAGCCCGCTGACTGCTTGGATCCTGAGTGCTGTGTGCTGCCGAGTGCGGGAAAGGCAGCGATCCAGGGGTGCAGAGTGGGTCTGGGCTAGTGTTCCAGGGCAGACCGGAAAGGTGGAGGCAGAGCCAGCTCTTCTGAGAAAACAAACCTGGGAGTGCTCCTAAGTTGTTAAGTGAAAAAGAAGGTAGGGGCTGAGGGACAGCCTTCGATGCTCACTGTGAACAGTGTGTGAAGGTGGAGCCAACTGAAGCTGGTAGGCATCAGTTTCCTCTGCACTTTAGTCCTAGCATGAAAAAGGACAGGGATGGGCCGTGGTTGCCTTGGCAAAAAAGCAAAGCAGGAAAATTTACCTCCAAGTGAAAGTTCCTGAGTCCTCAATGCAACAGCCACTCCATTTAATTCCCAATGTTTAGGAAACCCCAGGTGTTAGGGAAGGCAGCCTTGCACCTGGGAGGTAGGGCTGGAGCAGAGGCCCAGGGACCTTGGCTAAGTGCTGCTTTGCAGGTACTTGAGCGCCTAGCCTTGCAGAGCTTCAGCTCTACCAGCAGTAGGGAAAGTGCTTTGCCACTGAATGGACTCCCTGTGCAGGTGAGCGCTAGGGAAGAGAAGCTGCCAGAGACTGGGTGCTGCTTGGTGAGCTGTAGCTCACCAAGGCTCAGGACATCAGTGCCTTTGGATGCACAAAACAGAGGAGCTATTGGACAGCTGCTTTTCAGGCTTACAATTTTAATCCCTTGTTTGTGAGAAAACACACCCAGGAGAAGCTACTTTCCAGTGTGCCATGGGCTCTCCCTGTGAATTGCCAGGCACCACTGTCAGCACTGTCCCTGGCTCAGAGCATACTCCCTTCAACAGGGCTCTCCAATAGCATGACTTGTTCTCAAAGGGAACATCAGACCAGTGTCTCCCCAGGCGCTCTGCAGAGTTGCCTGGGGAGACACTGGTCTGATGTGTTCTTATGGAGATGGCATGTGATCATTCCTAGGAGAGACAGTCCTTACACCATGTGGCTACCTGGAAGGAACAGCTCTGCCATTTCCTTTTCTCATTCCTGGTCCCAACCAGCAGATTACAAAAGTCATCATGTGGGTCCACCTTGGGCCCAAAGGCAATACCCTTCTTTATAAAATGATCACATTTTATGTAATGACAGAGGATGAGCTTCCAAAGAAAATGGCAAACTGTGAGGCAGATGTCGCAAGCTCCAGGGCCCAAGGTCTCTCACAGGCTGCTTATCTTGCACCCAGCAAGGAGGGCACTTGGGGATGCTTTTGTGTGGGAATGATATCTGCACTAGCCAGGTGGCATTAGCATGTCAGGCCCAAAAGACACCCTCTTCCTGTTGGAACAAACACCTTAGTGGATTAGGATGCGACAACAAAAATGTCATGCTTGTGAGGGTTTTGGGTAGTAAAGTGGCAAATGCAGAAGTAACATGTCCCTGCAATGTCACAGAGCTCCCTTGAGAGATGCATCCTTGCCGAAGGGCCCTTGACAGTTATCCTCCTGCAAACCTCAGGGCACTTGAGGGTGCTCTGTGTGTTCACCAAGTACTGATCTGAGAGCATCAACTCTAGAGGAAATTTAATTCAGATTAAAATAGGATCCAAATGCAGTCTAGCCATCTAATGGGACTACTTTTAACACACTTTGGAGTTCAGCAGCATGACAGGAGCTCTCACTTACTTATGCACAGAAGTCTACTTAGAGCCTTAGCTACCCTCCGTGAAGTGTCAGAACATGGTAGAGAAACAAGGCCCTCAATGTCCCTTTTCAGTCTGTCTCCTGTTCCATCTTCATCTCCCCACTTCCTGTTTGGCTTAGACCAGTTGGTATTCCCATGATCTTTAGGATGGTTGCTAAGTGAATTCTCAGGGATGGTCATGGCCAGGAGGTTGGGGCGGGGGGGCGGGTACAGCAAGTGTGCAAGAGACATGGATGCACTGGGAGTGTCAGGAGCCGGCCTGGCTGGAAAGGCTGCCTCACAGTGAGGAGACAGCCAGGGCAGAGGCTCAGCCTTCTGAGAGTGTATGTGTGCTGCAGTACAAACACCTGGCTCCCCCATCTCAGGAGGGTGACTGCTGTACCTAGACAGGTACCAGCTGCTACCCAGGCCCTATAAAAACCTGAGGTCCTCACATGACACACCTTCCACTTTCTCATCCCAAAGATTCTTTTTAAACAAATAACAGTTATTTTGGGATATCAAATACCCTCTTGAAACGGGGATGGGGGGCAGTTTTACTCATGAGGACCCATCTGGCAGTCAAGATGGAAAAGAAACATGGCAGACCGCTGGAACACCCATCACTTTCTGCTAGCAAAGGAAGGAGGCATAAGAGGACAGCAAGAGATGCAGGAATACTGCAAGGCCTGGAGAGCACTGGCCACCCTGTGGTCCCTGAGACTCAATGATATCCTGGTCAAGGGAGACAAGAACATGGACCAAGCCCCAAACTTCCAAGATTGCACAACCAGAGTTCAGAATAGGGAAAGGGCAGGTAGAGGAGACGGCTGGGAAACAGGATGTGGAGGGAATGGGTGAGGTGGAAATGGCAGACAGCTCAGGAGGCAAGAGCCCAGATAGCCCTGGAGGGAGAATCTGGGACAGGGCGAGGGCAGAAGGCTCAGCAGCAGTGCTGCCTCTGGGAGGGGCAGCTTCTCCAGCCCCTGGGCCCCAGGAGACCTCGCCTGCTTCTCTCCACCTTCCTTAACTGCCTCTGTCACCCTCCCCAATGCCTTTCTCCTGTCGGTTAGTTTTAGTGCTCCTGCATGAGGACATGCAGAAGATTTAGATTTGGTCTGTGCTGCTGCTCAGACCTCCAAGGACTATGGCCCTTATCAGAAAAGAAAGGGCATCTGTGAGCCAGGAGCTAACACTCCACTGACTGAGGGAACTTGTGGGTGGGGCTGAGGCGGAGGGGAAGACGGGGTGCTGCCCAGGAGCAAGAACTACAGCCTGCCTCGAGCCCGACCTGCAGGCCTGGGTCACATTAAAGACTGGCCTGAGCCCATGGGCCATGCAGCAAGCTCAGTAAGTAGGTGGCGCCCGAGGTGGGCAACTGGCTCTTCCCAGTGGAGGATGGGAGGCTGGAACTGCCCCAGCCCCTCTGACCTCTCTCCTACAACCTCAATCCCTGGGAGCTTGCACTAGGGATGACCCTCCACCCTTGAGGCAGGCTCTTGGCTTGGACACAATTGGCTGACTTCCCTGCCCTTCAACTCCCTGAAACCAAGTGTCCTTCAAGTTGTAGTTCCAGCCCCACCCCATGAGGTGCTGTCACCCTGACCTGCCCCCTCTGTGAGTCCCACACCACTGCTTACACTTTGCCAGAACCCAAGCCTGTCTGTTCAGCCTGCTGGATTGCAAGCTCCTCTTGGGCATGGGACCATCCGTTTTCACCCCTCTTGCAATTTTTGGGGACATCCCAGTGTGCTGGCTAAACCTCTCTCGGGGTCCTGGGGAAGAGTACACAGGAACACTCCTTCAGCTCCCACTTCAGCACATCATCCAATGCAGGTTTACTGCGCTACAAGTTCCCCTGGCAAGAGGGTTTCAAAGTTAGAATGAATGTTTTAGTAGAAGGTACAGGTCACTGCACCAAGAACCATGACAGGTCCCTCCAGGTTGGACAACTGTTGCATTCCCAGGGTGTCCCCCTGAATTCTATGCTGGACTGACACAGGCCCAGGAACATGGGCTGAACAGGGACCAAGGGCTGCTCCGACCGTGAGGTGAAACCTCACGCCTGGGCTCATGTTGACGTCTAATTGGAGACAAGGATGAGTAAGTTGCCCTCAATCAGAATCACTTCTCTGGGGTTCAGCAGGTTAGACGACAGATGCTCCAAACAGGCCACTGCCAATGGTTCTCGAAAGACTTTCCTTTTAATGAAATGAAGCACCCGATTAGCTCGGCCTCCTCGGGCTCCCTCCTGGAGCTGGTGCTGAGAGGCAGTATGAGAGATGCAAGCTGCCTTAAGATGCCCTGTGTCACATGGATGAAAACCAAGACACATGCATAACCAAGCTTAGCTAAAATGCCCTCGAATGTTAACATTCCAGTTCAGCCACAGTTCTCCAACCACTAGCTGCTCAGAGGGGCTCCGGAGAATCTCTTAGGATAACCCAGACTTTCTGCCAACATTGTGGGAGGGAAACAGTCAAGAGCTGGGTTGTCTAACAGCCAACTTTTGTGCAAGAGTCACGGCAGCTTGCTGGAGGTGCCTCCTGAGGAGTCCAGGTGTCCGAGTGGCTGCCGGGGTGGATTGGAGAGGGCAGTGTGTAGCTTTCCAGCACACCCAGGCTGCTGAGGGCTCTGCAGAGTGCCCAGCACGCCACAGAAGGTCCACTCCAAGGTCAGGGAGTGCTAACCTGGAATTGGGTGCTGGATTGCTATCCTGGGCACAGACGGACACCAGAGAAAACTGGGCTTGGTCAAGTTTTTCAATCCAAACTCACCATTTACAGAGGGTGGACTGGGGCAAGATCAGCAGGAATGCATAGCTATTTTGGTTCTTGGGCAGAGGCAGGCTCTGGGAGAAGCTGCGCTCTGTAGTGTCGGTAGTGAACTATATAGAAATGGCTGCAACCCTCCCCGTGCTGGCCTGGGCCAGAGCCTGCACCTCCCCCCAGGAGGTGGGTCTCCTTCCTCCTCCCTGGATCTGGGCAGCCCTGTGATCTCACTGAGCACCTGTGACTGAAGTGATGCTGCGCGGTCCTAGGCTCAGGCCTCAGGGTGCCTTGTACAGTTCCACTGGTTTCCTTGGAACTCTGCCAGGTGCCATGAGAACAAGCCCAGGCCAGCCTGATAGATGTGACAGAAACACCAGCCAACTGTCCCAGCTGACGTCTCAGAGATGTTAGCAAGTGTCGCCAGATCAGCCCAGCCATCCCACTAGCCTGTGTCCTATGGAATGACAAATGTGGTTTGTTAAGCCACAGAGCAAAAGCTCCCGAACACAGCCTCACCTCACTCTCACCTACCTGGTGATGCTGCTCTTTCTTTGGCCTTTCTTCCTATGTGAGGAATGAAGAACATTCCCTTTTAAACATTCCTGAACACTTGGAGGACTGACACCAGGCCCAGTGGGAGAGCAGAGAAAAAGGCCCAGATGGCTCTGTCCTCCATGCTGGAGTGCTGACGCTGCCAACGGGGCTGTGCGCAATTCCCCACTCCTGCCCACCCGGCAGCCGTCCATCCTCGAGGCCCCAGAGAATCAGTGCTCATGCCCTTTCCCACCTATGTGCAGGGCTCTGCAGAAGGAAGGGCCAGTGGTGGGCGGTAGCACCTGTGTCCGTGAGGCACAGGCTGCAGAAGAATGGAAGGTGCGCAGTTTCCAAGTGAAGAGCAGCGGGGAGTGACTCACCGAGGGCACAGGCAAGCTGCCGTGCCGGCTGAGAAAGGAGTTAGACACGGACACACTGAGGCCCTGAGTGGCACTGCCGTCCTCGGGGGTGAAGGCCACTTTAGTTTGCTGCACACAGTAGGAGACAGAGGAGAAGGAAGAAGCAGCATAGGAGGCCTGCTGGGCAGAGGGGCGAGAAAAGGCAGGGAGAAGGGAGAGAGCAGAGAACAGTCAGCACGCGACGACAAAGGCTGAGGAGGCTGCTCCCTAATCCTGCTGGCCCAGCTCAGGGACCAGAAGCTCTGCCAAGATTGAAGAAGAGACTCCTTTACTTCCTTATGACATGTCTACTAGGCAAACTCTCAGGCAGACTGCAGCCAGGGGACAGGTGGGCTCGAGCCACAGATGTGGTTGATACTGGGCTCTGAGCTCCTCCTAGGGAGCAGAGCTCAGTAGGGTCAGGCTGCCTGGGTTTGAACCTAGACCCTGCCACTGACCACCTGCTGGTCTTCGACATTCCTGAAAGACCTTAGTGCCTCAGGTTTCCCATCTATAAAATGGGGTATGCTCTGGCACTTCCTGCATGGGGTGTGGGGAGGACTCGATGAGATGTAGCCGAGTCTACCAACATGCGAGGCCAACAAACCTAAGTAATTACTGCTGCTGTTGTTGTCTGTAAGATGTGCTTAACGCCTCCCCGTGTACATTAGGGACAGGGTGTGACCATCAGCCAGCATGGCTTATCATGTGGTGAGCCTGAGCTTCTGTCAATGGGCTCTGATCTCTGACTAGCTGTGGCCTTGGAGAAGTCTCTCTGGTCCTCAGCCTGTTTACTTACAACAGGGATGCCAGGGGCTGTGGTGAGGACCATGTGGAGCCACATGCCCGCTCCTGGGCCTGTCTGGGGAGGGAGGTGTTCGATAAGGTGTCCTAACCTCTCCTAAGCCTCTCCTGGGGCTAACTTTGCTCCCACGCTGCCAGCCTGGTGCAGCAGGCAGGATGCTCCCTTGGAGTGGCTTCTGATCCCAGAGGCCCATCAGGGATCTGCCTTGGGCTCCTTAGCAGGGAGAAGATGCCCAAGGACAGTTGAGGGAACATGGGACATATCTTTAATGTGTCAGTGGTGTGGGCTGGGCAGGGCAGGGCAGAGGAAGAATGGAGACCTGAACA
This sequence comes from Urocitellus parryii, assembly GCF_045843805.1. NCBI lineage: Eukaryota > Metazoa > Chordata > Mammalia > Rodentia > Sciuridae > Urocitellus > Urocitellus parryii. Next base: position 206,907,079 of record NC_135534.1, read on the forward strand.
CAGCACAGCACACAGCTTGGCGCAGCAGGACTGGAATCCAGGTCCCCGAGTCCAAGCTCGGCCCCTCCTCTAGCAGGCAGGGCTGCTCTGCCTGTGCTGTCCACGGTTCTCGGGATGAGACAACAGCCTGCTCAGCCAGCCAGTGCCCACCATAGGTAGGATGGCTCAGGACTCCGGGAACCAGATCAAGCACCAGGTGGCCACCAGGAGTAACCAAGGTTGTTTGTTCCCAGCTGGCAGCTGCCTCCCTGAAAAGGGGGCAGCACCATGTCCTCACAACGGATAGGTTATAGCTGGCCAGCATATGAGCAGAACAGCCCAGGCCAAGGTCAGGGTCTGAAAAGGTTAGGTCATCCCTCTGCAGAGTGTGGCTGGACCTGAGTCTCAGACTCTCAAGTCCCACCAGGTTTGTCACCTGGTAGTAAAAAGAAGGCTGGAGCCCTAGGGTATGTGGCTGGCCTGCTGGGCTGACGCTGAGCGAGGTCTCGGACTGTGGCAGTGGCCTCCAACGGGACACTCTGCCTTCTGCATGACTCGCGCTTCACTCCCTCTGTGAGATCCTTGACATGGAGGTGTTTTAGGAGGACGGGGGCCGTGTCTGCAGCACAGAACAGCTCTGTCTAAGGCCATCCTGCTTCAATGGAGCTTGTTCTCATGGGGCCATTCCCAGCCAAGGGCTGGGATGCAAGTCACTCCATACAGTTAGGCCCATTATGGAAATAAAGTCCACAGATGGCCGTACACAGACCATGCCCTGTGCTTTAATTGAGTCCCTCCTTTCTGGGAGGTCTATGTTGGAGCCAAAGAAGAAAGAAAAAATACAAGAGACTGTCAGCAGAGAAAGCAAACATTATGTGTACAAGCCCATCCCAGCTGCACGGGCTGCTCTGGAAAAGAAAGGCCCACTACGCCTAGGGTGGGGAGATGGAAGGATGTGAGACAGGCCGCCGGGAGCATCTCGGGGGGAAGAGAAGGAACAGCACCTTCAACACCCAAGCCCAGGCCCTGTCATGGACAAAATGGGGGTTGAATTACCCCCAGGAAGGTGGCTGTAGCTCTGGGAGGCCCAGTGTTGGGATCTGAAGCTGCCATTCACGGCAGTGCCAAGGATGCAGGGTGGGGAGAGGCCACTTACCAGCTGCCGCTGTTTGGGGGGCAGGGCGGGCGGTGGGGCCAGTTCCTGCAGAGAATCCCCGCCACTGAAGGAGTCGTTGAAACCGTACACTTCCATGAGTAGCTTGTTCTTCTGCTGGTAAATGTGCTCGTTCTGTGGCGTCTGGTAGAACATGGAGGGCTGCGGCTCCGAGTAGTCCTCCAGCAACTGCATGTAGGCCAGCACTGCGAGACAGGGGAGGCCCTCGCATGCTCTCTCCCAGGCCACCCAGGGGCCCCTCCCACCTGCTCTTCCTATGGTAGCCAGGTGCCTTCCAAGGAAAGCACACCGGGAAGGAGGGCAGGCAGAGCACAGGAAATTCTTGGGACAGTGACACCACAAACTCCCCACGTCTGACCCAGAGAGCAGCACCCTGCACTCTGAGGTTCAGGTAACTATGGTGCCTCAGCGAGGCTCATCCACTGGAACCAAAGGTCCTGCTCCAGAGGGGCTGGTCGTGGGGTGTGTGTTGTGTGGGGACAGGGTGGGGAGGTGGGAAGTCCCTCCCTTCCTACTCAGTGTTGTGAACTGTCTAAAAACGACGACGATTAAGGGAAGGTGCCCGGCTGCCTCACTCCCTTCCTGAAGAGCCCTCAGGGCTTTCCAGCAACACTTAGCAGGGGGACGCTAAGTGCCTCTGTGGGGCTCTCCAGCTGCAACTCACAGGGAGCTCAGTCCCAGCCTGCGCCCTCCCTGGCCCTTGGGCTGGGTTCCAGCTGCCACCTTGGGGTTTGCACACGTTTCCAGTTGCTCCAAAAATTCTACCTGTGGCTAAATGCTTGGGGGCTCCTACAAGCAGCCCCCTCCCCACTAGCCTTTCCCTTGCCCAGTGCCCTGCTGCCTGGGCATGTTCTCCTTGGCTCTTCTTGTGGTTTGCAGTGAGCTGCCTGTGGCCTTCCCACCTTCACAAAGTTTATTTGCTATGTGCCTACTGGACACACTGGGCACCTGCACAGGCACTGGGACTGTACCAGGGCCAGGAGGACACATCCTCCATTTTTGGGGCACACCTTCTTCTCCAGGCAGCTGACAGACATATAGTCATGGGGAAACTGGTCCTATAGAGAAGAGTGAAGTGCAGTGGACAAACCATGTGACAACAGAGGACCTTCAAGGCTGGGAAGAGGGTGGGCGGGCAAAGAATAGCAGGCAGAGGACAGTTTTGAGGCCACCTAGCACTGTGAACAGGACAGGGCAGCGGGCAGCAGGCTTTATTCTGAACACAGGGGGAACTACTGGAGGATTACACTCTTGGCGTTTCTGGGTGGGGCAGGGGGCACGACTGATCCCTTGAGAAAACGACTCTGGACCATAAGCTCTTCTGGGGAAGGATTGTGGTGCAAGAGGGGTGGTGGCCACACCTGCAATCTCAGCAACCTAGGGAGCTGAGACAGGAGGATCACAAGTTCCAGGCCAGCCCCACAACTTAGTGAGGTCCTGTCTCAAAAATATAAAGGGCTGGGAATGTAGCTCAGTGGCAGAGCACCTGCCTGGCGTGTGAAAAGCCCTAGGTTACACACACACACACACACACACACACACGCAATAGAATTTATTGCCTTCCCCTAAAGGGTTGAAGCTCAAAGGCAGGGACCACGTCTGGCTTGTGCTGTCCCTAGTGTGCCTATAAACACTCATAGAATGAGGAATGGGAAACATGCCCTCAGAAAGTGTCCTTGGGAACCTGCTGAATCAGACGAGCCCCAAGCCCTGGGGTATGTGTGGTAAAGCACCCACAGGGCGTGCAAGAAATGCCAGCTACTAAACTCAGTTCTACCCTTCAAGATGAAAGGCTAAGCTAAGCCACCCCTGACGGAAGGATGGACACTGAGGAAAAAAAGTGCTTAAGTTTGAAAACAGGCCTCTTCCCCTCTAGCCCTGGTAGAAGCCCCCGCCCCTGCTGTCCTGGTAGCCTGATGTGGAGCAGCCTGTCCAGGCTGGCCAGCATCCCTTGCCTACACAGCATGGCAGCACAAAGGGTGGGGGCCTGGCCTAGCTGGGGAGGTGAGAAGCCGAAGAGCAAGGAGCTCAGCTGTCAGGTCTCAGTGACCTTGTCCTTGCCCCGCAGGCTCCTCTCCATGAAGCAGGTGTGGCACCCTAAGCACCCGTGGGGCATCAGTGTGTGCTTCATTCCTGATTTGGGGGTCAGTGATCTGCCCCACTGCCTAGAGGACCAGAGGGCTCTGGAAGTGGGCTGGAGCACACAGCTGCCTGGTGACCTCGCACAGTGGTGAGGGCTGCATGGAGCAGAAGCCCAGCTTCTAATCTCCATCAAACACAGACTTAGTGCTGCCCTGACGCTGCCCATGGCAGAGTTGAGGTCAAGGCCGGCACCCCAAACACCTGTGTCCTGGAATCCTGTATTGTCCTCTTTTCTCTAGGCAGCGGGGCTCATGGGTTCTGGGATAGTTCCCATGTTAGGAAGAAAACACTCTTGGCCTCTTGACACCTGGTTAGAAAAGGTACCAATGAATTTACTTACAGAGGAATCTAAGATGACAAGAGCTGGGAAGAAAAGGGAACCTGGATTCAGAAGCTGGGACCTAAGTCAGTGTGTGGGTAGATCTCAGCTACCTCTTGAGCCAGCGCCTTCCCCTCAAACCACGTTGCAGTGCCATAGCCCTTGCCCGGCAAAGCTGAGGTTCAGATGCCAAGGGAAGGTGGCCAGGATGGCTCCATGGTGCGGGACACTGCGTTTCCAAACAACCCGAGCAGGGGTCACAGGAAATCCAGGAAGGCAGAGGCATTCTCAGCGGGGTCATGGTCCTTCCCTCTGGAGCCCTGCTGAGGAAGGGGTGGAGGTCCTTCCTCACTTGCAAGAATAAGCAAGCCCTTCTTGTTAGCTCCAACAGCACCCACTGGATCTGGCCATGCGGGGTACAGCTCCTGGCGCCTCATGCCACAGGGCCACTGCTGCACCACTGCCACCAAGTTCCACAGAAGATGCCAGCCCAGAAAGGTGACCTGCACCCTACCATCTGCTCCCTGGAAGGACCAAGCAACCACCTCTGCCTGGTGTTCCGGCAAGCTGTGGTCCTTCAGGTCTACAGAACTCCAGAAGATGCGGACCTGGTAGAGACCTGCCCCTGTTCCTGCCAGGAATGGCAGTGGTGTCCTAGACCCTTGAAACAAGGAGCTCAGTCCCTTTCCAAAGCAACAGCAACTGATTGGAGGCTGTTCACACTGGCCCGGTTGGGAAGGCTCAGTGGCTGGCACTGCTAGGCCCTGGGGCTGTGGGGACTTCAGATGTCAGAAAGCAATCAGGAAGCTCCCCTGGCACCAGGGACCCAAGAAGCTGCCCTTGGCAAGGGGGCCAGGGTCCTTCAAGATGTCAGAGCACTCCAGGACGAGGACACACTGTGACATCTGACTGAACATGTATGAGCTTGGTCTGGCAGTAGTTCAATGTGAGGAATGGTGCTGATCTCTTCCCCCAAAAGCAATTTTTTTTTTTTTTTTGGTACCAGGGATTGAACTCAGGGGCACTCAACCACGGAGTCACATCCCCAGCCCTACTTTGTATTTTATTTAGAGACAGGGTCTCACTGAGTTGCTTAGTGCCCCACTTTTGCTGAGGCTGGCTTTGAACTTGAGATCTTCCTGCCTCAGCCTCTCGAGCTGCTGGGATTACAGGTGTGTGCCACTGTGCCCACCTTTTCAAAGCAATTTTGTGAGATGCTTTTTTTACAGCGTCACAGGCTGGAAGTCTCCAAGGGTCCTCTCAGGGGAAGAGAGCAGATTCTGGACCAAGACTAAGCCTTGGGGTACCTCAAGTTTGGGACTCTTTTGGAGAACACAGAAAAGACTGTATAGGGTCACTACTGAAAACTGGAGGGGTGTTGAAGGAGGAGGGCTGGGTGACCTCCTTGGCTTGGAGGGTTTGGAGTGTGCTGCCATCCAAGAGCCATCACCCCTCACACTGTGCCAGCTCCCTCATCTCCAGGACTAAGCTAATGACACCTGCCTTCTCAGGTGGCCAGGACTTGAGAGCCAAGCTGTGACACTTAGCTCAGGACACCATACCTAGGCCCCGTGGTTTCTGAAGATCTGCAGGTAAAGTGCTCCATCACAGTGGAGAGCACCTCACACAGTACCTGGCCCCAGGGAAAGATACTTTCAGTCTCTTGAGACCGCTTGACAGGAACCATGGCCACCCTTCTTCCCCTTCCTTCTCTACAGATTTTGTCCAAGGACCGCCACCCACACTTGTTCTCAGAGCTGGGAGAGGAAGCACCATCTGTCTGATGGAATTTGCAGGGATGCAGTCCTGCCCTATATCTGAGTCCCAGGGACTCTCAGGAAAGGAAGGGGTGGGTCCATAAGGGGATGCTGCTGCGGGTAGGGTGGGTGGAAGGAGAGGCCAAGGGTTACTTAAAGGCTTCCCTGTGCTGAGGGAGACGCCAGGGGACATTCCTGGCATAGCTGCTGTGTACCCCTCACCAGTACCCTGGTCTCTAATGAGCAGGCTTCCAGGAAAGATGGGAATGACATCACTAGCCCCACAGAGCTGGCTCTCCCTCTGCTGGGAGGAGTGGGGAAGCTACACCTTCACAGCAGCCTCCTCTCAAGATCCAGCTGGCTCAAGGCAGCCCTGCTACTTTAACCAAGCCCTTCCTCCTTTCTTAGAGGAGGGGTGCTCTGGTCTGCACTCTGGAATGGAGACCCTATTTCTAGTTTGTAGGGTTCTGTGTCATGCTTCCACCCAGGCCAGGGAATCCTGGGACCATTGTGGCCACATGTATCAAAATGGTGATAGCTGGTCTGCCAGGGAAAATCAGGGAACAGTGCCAGGGAAGTGGGAGGCAGTGACTGCGATGTGCAACAGTTAGGGAGCTGGGAGGAAACGGAGCTTCCAGAATGCTGCTTAGTAATTCTATGGCAAATCTTTAGTTGGAAAATATCCAAACACAAGTATTCAATGTTTTAGATCCACCCCAATGCTGGTAATTTCTATTAAAACATCTGGTTCACAAGGCATCCTTGGCCCCTCCTGCAGGCCACCTCAGGTCATTCTATCAGCATGCGGTCCTGCATCTGCAGATAGGACAGTGTGCACCCAGGGTGCACCTGGTGTCTTGCTAAAGGGGGGGTCCTTAGAAAACCACCCTGTGGGCACCAGGGGGGTTCTGTTCAAATATCCACCTTACTTTACACAGATATTGCTGTAACCTGTCCTGCGTGCCCCGACACTTGTGTCTTCAGGCCAAAAGGTCAACTGCCTCCACCTGAAGAGGACAAGCATTCAGGAAGGGACCAGCGTGAGACTTTACAGAGACCACTTATGGAGAGGTCAACTTACGGAGCTTTGAGAACAACCGTCAGTGATGAGAGCACAGGGCTCCCTGATGTGGCCATCCATTCATGAAACACCCAGGCCCCTGGCTTCACTTCAGACTAATGCCTGAACTACCTGAACCCAACCCACTCTGCTCTAGCTTACACAGTGCACTTCCTGATGGAGCTCGACAGAGGCTTACTGTGTTTGTTTTTCTTCTCTGGTAGAGGAGGTGGCTGCTCTGGATCCCCCGCTGACTCGGGAGCAGTAAAATCACCCACAAACTCGATGGGTGCTGAGGAGCCTCCTTGCTGAAAGGGGAGGACAGCAGCGAAGGGCGTATAGGGGAGAGCTGGGGCTGGGTTCTGTAGGTCGTCCTCGGGGATGTTGTCGTACTGCGAGGGGTGCCGCTCATAGGATGCCCTGCAGCCAGCACTGTCCGAGGCCTGGGAAGCTGCGCTCCGACGCTTCTTCTCAGGCAAAGCAGGTGGTGTGTCTGTCTGCCGCCCCAGGGCAGAGGGTCCCTCAGACTGGGGACAGCTTCCAAGAGGCAGCTGGAAAGGATGGCTGGGAAACGGAGACCCAGTCTCCCCCAAGGACTCTGGCAGCGGGCTAAGGTTGCAGGCCACGTGCTGAGGTATCTGGTCTGCGTTGGAGAGGTCTTGCTGGAGGAATTCATAGTCGGGATCATAGTGATCTGAAAACCCAACAGGAAATATGCCTGTCAGCCACGAGGCCCCGGCCAAACAATGAACCCCTTCCTGCTGTGCCCAGTCTTGCCTCACAGAGGGACACAAATGTGTCTCTGCTCTCTTCTATGCAAGTTCTTGCTTTATCTGGTATTGTTCATTCTGCTCCTTGACTGTCAATCAGATGGGGACGTGGCTGTACTACTCCTTGCACTTTGTGCTCACCCCCACCATATATTTATATTTATTTATTTCAGGAGGTGCTGGGAATTGAACCTAGGGCCTCATGTGCATGCTAGGCAAGAACTCTGTACCATTGAGCTAAATCCCCAGTCCTTTCCTATTTTAAAAACATTTATTACTTTAAATATCACCCACTCCCAGGATCTATCATCTTTGCTTACATTTGATGTATTTTCTGGGTAAACAGTCCTGGGTTTTTCCATTCATCAACATATCATAAGTTATTTCTAATAGCTACAGATGATTCCACTAAACAAAGGTACCATAACTCATCTAATTCCCAGCATTGGTTCTCTAGTGTTTCCAGATTACCACCAGTCCTAACAATGCAGAGATTAACGTCTTTGAGAGAAATCTTGCTATAGGTCTCTGATGATGCTCTTAGACACATCCTTGGAAGTGAAAACATCTCATGCATGGGACACAGACAGCGTAGTGCTGTCAAACCCTTGCCAAATGCAGTCGGCCCACATGGTCTGCATTCGGTACCAGCCACGACTGCCTGTGCAACTCTGTCCAACACTGTCAGGGGCGCAGGGCTTCATTTAGAGATCCAGGTGCAGGTGGCCATGAGAATGTAGCACACACTGACAGGCCATCCGCGGGCAGTGCTCACCTGAGCGCCTGACTCTGAGGTTTTGTGTTGATACAAGTGTTGGCTTCCTTGAAGGCCAGACACTAGCCTCATTTTGCAGATGAGGCCTGGATTTTAAGTGATATGGTCAGGGTCACCTACTCAAGACTGGCATTAGCTGGGACTCAAGCCTAGGAGGGTACAGTCCCAAGAAACCAACAAGAAAGGAGATAGGAGTTGCCCGAAGCTCACCTAGTGTTTCACAGCTTGTGTTCCGGGAGCACTGTCCACTGTCCCTGTCCAGAGAAGAGAGCTGCTCATCCGACTTGCTGAGCTTGCCTATGCTGCTGCAGGGGGAGAGGCGGGGAGACTCTCCGCCATATGAGTGGCTGCCCCCTGACAGTCGCCTCTGTGCATAACAGTCAACCTCAAAATCCTCAGAAAGAAAAATAAAACAAGTCAAGTCACTTCTGAGAATGGTGGCAGAGACTGAGGACAAGGCAATGGGCACACTGACTCAGAGAAGGAAATAGCCCTGTTCAGAAACCACTTCTGATGTCAGCAATACAATGACATATAGAGACAGAAAGAAGTCCTGGTGGAGGAGTGGATAAAGATGTCCTCAGGAGATGCCCTGTGGCTCCAGCCTACCTACCAGCCCCCTGGGGAAGAAGGAGGATGACAGAACCCCACCCTCACAGCCTCTCCACCTGACCACAGCAGGGCCTCAGGGTCAAATTCCCACCCTCCACCCTCCACCTGTGCACACAGCAGCAGGGCTGCATTACCTGCCTATTAATTCCAACAGGCAAACTGGAGCCACTGGTGGCCCGACTCATAGGGGCTACCACAGCCACCCGGGTAGGGGACGGTGCCGATTGTCTTTTCTTGGGTGGCAATGCTGGTGGACTGAAAGAGACCAAAACATGTAGACAAACCAGGTGTCACAAACAAGAATGCTTTAGAGCCAGGCGTAGGGGCGCATGCCCATAACCCAGCAACTTGGGAAGCAGGGCAAGAGGTTTGCAAGTTCAAGATCAGCCTCAGCAACTTAGTAAGGCTTGTGTCTCAAAAAAATAAAAAAAAGAGCTGGGGGTGTGGCTCAGTGGTTAAACACCTCTGGGTTCAATCCCCAGTATTAAAAAAAAAAAAAAGAGTGCTATTAGAATATAGGATGTGGGTGAGGCTCTTTCATTACCAGCTTCTCCACACCCAATTTCCACACTTTAACTTCCACCTGCTCCTTTCCTGCCAAAATAAAAAGTTATTAATAACAAAGGAATGAAAATCAGAATATTCCTTTCTTTTCTGTTCACAATAAACCACACCAGGTTTCAATGGCTATGGCCAAAAGGAGAGATGTAAGTAGGGTTCAGAGCATGGGAAAAGGCCCTAAACCAGGGCTAGAGGAACTCAGAGTCTACTCTGAGCAGGGCCAAACCTCCAGAGCCCCTGAGAAACAGGGCATGAACCCCCTAGCTCTTGCCCCAACCATACCATCTTCCTGTTTTCTCATTCTACCATCCATTTCCCAAGTGTCCTAATTAAAGGAAGTGCTAGAGAAACAAGGAAATGATCACCTGTTATCAACCACCCTAATGCCAGGTAAAGGAGGCTTGGGGGGCGCAACCTCTTCATCTGTGGAGTCTGGGAGCAGCTCAGTTGACGGAGACACACCTGTCGCCTTGTTTAGAATCTCCATCTCTCGGTCTGTCAGGGGGAGCTCAGGCTGGCTGGAGAGACAAAAGAACTCAGGATTACAGAAGGTAGCACGGCATACTCAGGTCCTGAGGGGGTGAGAATGTGAGAGGGTGGGGAAGTGACGGGCCTTGGATCAGGAGCCTTGGGGTTCCAATCACATCTGATCACTGGTAAATTAGCAGGGCTTGGCCAAGTTTCCTGACTCTGACCTCAGTCTCTTTATCTGAAAATGGATTCTTTGGATTAGATGATCTAAATGTTTTCTAAAATACTCCAAATTAGGCAGGCACAGACCTATAATCTGAGCAGTACAAGAGGCTGAGGCAGGAGGATTGTAAGCCTCAGCAACTCAGCGAGGCCCTTTCTCAAAATAAAAAATAAAAAAGAGGCCTTTAGACGTAGCCCCCAGGTTCAATCCCTAGTATAGGGAAAAAAAAATTAAAAATGCTCCAAATTCGTGTCTTAATTTCCCCCAGGGGCTCATAGTAGAAATTACACAAGGTATTAAAACTGTCCACATTGCCCTCAGTTTATTCTCTTGAGAAAACTAATATTAAAAATCCCAAAGCACTCTCAAGTCAAACTCCTGAAATCCATGTCCTTGAAATTTCTGGGTGTGAAATGAAGTTGCTCAGGAAAATGCTTGCATTCAGGTGGCTGACAACAGGGAGTCACCTTCCTCCCCTGGATATACTTGCACCATCCTCAGAAACATGACGGGGTGGAGGGGGGGTGGGGGGGTGGCGGTATTAAACCCCAGACAGGCGAGGCCACACTTCAAAACATTAAAGTAACAGGTGTTCACCCAGAACCCACCACTGAAAAGGAACCTGGGTTCCCCAGCTGCCCCCCGACTGCCTACAGGCTCTCAACTGATCAAGTGAGGGCTGCCCTGACTGTGACCACCATGCCAGGAGGGTCTGGTCATCACTTACCCGTCAGGCTTGCCGGCTGGGGAACTGGGCTTTACTGGGCTTGTTGGAGATGGCCGCCCCTGCTTCTCGATGGTCAGCCTGACCAGCTCCTGCACCAGCATGGGAGAGAGGGACACACTGAGCTGTGCCACAGGCAGGGGCCTGTCTGGGCTCTACTGCTGAGTCCGCTTTTGTGCCCACACGCTTCCTACGTAGCCCCTACGCATGGATTATCACTGTAGGTGACATGCATGGCTTCCTAAAATGGCCCCTGCCCTCCAAAAATACCTTCATAGCACGTCAAGGGGTTTCAAATGCATGAGACACTTCCTCTTGGAAGGGGAAATAGCGAACCCCACAGTCTAGAAATGACTGTTCATCATACAAAGTAAATTCCCAGCAGAAGAGATTCCCAGTGGGTTTGTGGGGATGGCGACTTTCTATTCTCTAAAGCCATCATGTCATGTGCTCAGGGACACCCACCTGGCTCAGCTGCTGGCTTTGGGTTTCCCAAAGTAAGCTAGCTGGCCTCGAATGTGGTGGGAGCTGGCGCTTGAAGAGAACTAGCTGGGATCTTGGTCAAGGGACAGGGAGTCAAGGTCATTACTCAGAAATGACCTTAGAACAGGGAAGGAAGAAAGGAAATAAAAGAAAGAAAGAAGAAAAAAAGGCACTTTTTTTTTAAGAGAGAAAGAGAGAGAGAGAGAGAGAGAGAGAGAGAGAGAGTGAGTTAGTTTTTAATATTTATTTTTTAGTTTTCGGTGGACACAACATCTTTATTTTTATTTGTATGTGGTGCTGAGGATGGAACCCAGTGCTGCGTGCATGCCAGGCAAGCATGCTACCGCTTGAGCCACATCCCCAGCCCTGAAAAAAAGCACTTTCAAAACAGGTCAAGGCCTCTGGTTTTCTCAGGTGAAATGTGTCCTCCAGGCTGAGGAACTCTGCCCCTGCTCCTCCTGTCTGCATATCACTCAGAGCATAGGCCACTTCCGTTACCCTACGTCCACTGCCCCCCACACACCACTTTTTTACTTGGATTGTCTTCAGTTACTCTGACCTACCCCAGACCCTGATAAGAGGAACCAGTGCACACACTTTTGTGTCCAACTTCTTCATTTAAAAGCTTTAGGGACATATAATTCACATGCCACAAAATACCCATTTGAAGCATGCAATTCTGTGTTTGGTGTCTGTACGTAAGAAATTCTGTACCTGTTCATAGTCGCCCTCGATTCCCCTCAACTCTGCCACTCTGGCAACCACCAGTCTACTTTCTGCTCTACAGATCTGCCTATTCCGTCCCTCTATGCTCAGCATGAACAGCCATGGTTCTGGGGAGCATGGGTGGTCTATTCCTTTGTGTGGCTGAGTAGCACTCCCATGTGTGAGCACACACACAGCTTCTTTATCCGTCCTCTGTGGATGGACATGAGCACAGCTATGTCCACTTTCAGCACGGAGGCTACCTCTGAAGTTAGAGGGATGGCAATGATGCAAAGGTCAACAGAACTATACTGTGCTGAGTCAGGGACTGCAGAGCCTCCAAACTGAAACCACGCCACAGGGAAACAGCAGCAGGTGCTATGAGGAAGGCAGAGCCAACATCCTCCCCAGAGCCAAGATTCAAACCCTAGAAAAGAAGATGGAGATGCCAGAAGGAGCAGCAAAGGAGAAATTCACCAATGTCCACAACTGTGGTGATGATATAAGAAAGCCCCAAGCTATGACATAATAAAATAGAAACCTCCTGATGCAGGCTGAGGGGAGCGTCACTCTGGACAGTGGATGACTGTCTCAAGATGACTACCAGGATGCATGCTGAGCCTTGAATATCTGCATTATAAGAACTCTCCCCAAGGAAAATGTTATGGATGTGTGCAAAAATCCACCCACCAAAGATGACTTCAGACCATCTGATTACATCTCTGCTAACAGGTACTGGTGATCTAAGTCATGAGAAAACCCAACCAGGGATCGCTCTCTGGCCATTAAGAATGAAATCACAAGAGCATGTGACACAGCAAAGAAAGATGCTGTAATACAGGCTCAAGAAAAAGAACAACCCCAGGAGGTACATGCGTGTTTGGGGAACAAAATTAGGTTGAGAATTTATGTAACAGAAACAAGTATGACTGTGGAACATCCTTTATTTTGTTTCTATTTCCTAGATTTCCTGAAATTAACATACATTACTTCTGAAACAATAATTAAACAAATGCATGCCTCCAACAGCCCCTCAAGGCCCATCGGAGAACCAGATTCCGGCCACCCCACTCTGCAGCAGCTAACGTCTGCTTGTGGAGAAATGTGGGAGGTGAGGTTTCAGAGCCACACCGGCAGAGGAGGGAGAGCGTATGGCTCTGGTCACCATATTTACAAGTTAATACTCAAGGACAGCTTGCCAGCTGGTGACACAGACAGGAAGGACACGATGACAGGATAGGAAGAGACAGTGACTTGAGGGAGGTGGCCCCTGCACCCAGGGCCTGGAGGAGGGCAGGAGTGGCAGTCTGTCGTGAGAGTTCACAGCTCAGCAGGGGTCAAAGCACCAGATGAAAGCCATGCAGAGGCTCCACTTTCAGGCTCACAAGTACAACACTGCTGTTTGCAGTGGCTGACATACGTACAAATTCCACCAATTCTTCCTGACTCATGAGCAATCACAATTAGCTTGCTATCTTTCTGGATAGGCAGCGTGTCCTCCTGAAATGACAGGCACTCATGCATGAGCGTGCCCAGGTTCCAAGGCAACACCAGGACTGCAGCGACATTCCCTAGGGCCAATCTGCTGCCCAGACTTGAAAGAGGCTGGAGAAGGAGCGGGCAGCTCTGCCTATCTACACAGAAGGCTCCAGTCTCAGCTTGCCATGACCATCTATCTCATGGAGGTGAGCTTGAGAATGCACACCATCTAGCAGCTTCCAACACCCCCACCTCACTGCCCACTGAAGGCCGTCCAGGCCCAGGACCTCCTCCTGAAGGCAGGATTTCTGAGTGACAGCAGGCCTTTCATCATCTGGAAGCACAAGTTAGGAAAGACTGAGATCTATCTGGACTGTGTCTACAGCAGGGGACTATAAGCGAGACCTACCACTAGTTTGCTGAAAACCAGTTTTCAAGACCTAACCAGGTATTTGGAAAAGAAGCTTCCTAAATACATTATACTTTACTTCCATGTTTGCTTATTTATACTGAAAATGGCTGCAGAGAAGGAAGCCTTAAGTGACCTGCAGGACAACAGTAGGCTCTGGTGCTCAAGGAAACAGCATGATTATGCCTATCTGCCCCCATCCTCCTGGTGCCGAGACAAAGCCCTGTCTGGCAGAGGGGACATGCCACACAAAAAAAGGCTTTCCATAGGAGCTCATGGGCAGTGGCAACTCTGTAAGATGTCCTGCCATGCTGCCCTGCCACACTGGCCCTCAAGGGCAGGGCATCCCGGGGGAGTCCTCAGTTCATTGAAAAGCACACCAGGCTACAACCCAAGGTTCCCTTCCTGCTCACGTTCATCATATACCCACCATCACTTTGTGGTCCTGTGAATCTCCTGGGTGCCCCAAGGAGATGTGTGGCCATGGACCAAGACCCAACCCTTTATCAGTTACTTCCTCACATGCCTTGGATCAGGTCTGGTAACCAAGTACAGGATTTTCCTGTAACTGAAACTGCATAATGAGATCAGAGGGGTGTCCAGCCCCAGTGACATTTTTATTGCAGCAAAAAGGGAACTTCCCTGGCCACATCCAAAGTGGTAATAATCCCCCTATATACTGGTCCCTTGTAATTTATCCCATCTCCTTTAATTTTCATTATAGTCCTAAGTGATGTGGATTGTTGCACCCATTTCACAGATAAAGACAGTAAAGCATGATAACCTGTCCTGGAACTCAGAATGCAAGTGTGCTGGCCTGCAACTTCTGGCTGCCTGGCAGCAAGACTGACTATCCCACTCCAAGGCACTGTTTCTACACTCCAGAGAAGAGAGCAGAGAAGCATCCGTTGTAGCTCAGTGCTGAGCTAAATGCTAGAGTGCATGAGCATGTGCCCATTCCTGAAATAGACAAAAAGCAGGGCTACTTTCCACCAAGCCAGGATTCCTAGAGCCTCAACAGCTGCATGGAAAAGCTACCCAGGATCCTCACATGCAGAGAAGCACAGGAATCTTTGCTAAAGAGCCTCACTTGAGTAAGATCCAGAGAATTAGCCTGAACCTCAAATCTGCCTTCAAGGAAAAGGCAGCTATGTATAGAGGGTCCCAGGCCTGGGCCAACAGCTCAGAGGCTTAAGGACCTGCTAGCCCCACAGATGTATTTACTCCTATACAAAATGAGGATGCTGCAGTCAGCTTTGTCTCTCGCCGAAGGCTGCTTTGGTGAGACACAGGGCATAGAAGTGCTCAGAGGACTGTAATTTACAATGCATGTTTTGCAAAATTGCTCAACAGGAAAACCACAGCTCAAGGCGGTAGTCAGGACCCTTGGAGAACCATAGTTACCTGGCCCTGTTGTAACAGCCACAAATTTCGCCTGCCCACCCAGCTCCACCTAAGACACATTCAGCCTAAAGACAAGGAGCCACAGGTGCTCTCAAGTGCCACCCTGCAGGGTGAGTGTGGCCTAGAAGAGTGCCAGGTGGTGAAAACTAAAAATGTAGTTGAGGCAGGAAGCTATGATTCAAGTAAAAAAAGGCTTCAGGAGCTGGATTCAGTGGTGCACACCTGTATTTCCAGCAACTCAGGAGGCTAAGGCAGGAGGAGTGCAAGTTCAAGGCTTCCCTCAGCAACTCAGCAAGGCCCTGTCTCAAAAATAAAAAGGGTTGGGGATGCAGCTCAGCTTTAAAGTGTCCCTAGGTTTGGGGCTGGGGATGTGGCTCAAGCAGTAATGCCTGGCATACTGGGGCGCTGGGTTTGATCCTCAGCACCACATAAAATAAAGATGTTGTGTCCACCGAAAAATGAAATACAAATATTAAAAATCAATCAATCAATCAATAAAATAAAGTGTCCCTAGGCTCAATTCCCAGTAGCCCTCCCCTTCTCCCCTTACCACCAAAAAAAAAAAAAAAAAAGATGCTACAGAAGCTCTGGATAACTGTGGATTCTCTGGACCTTTGTGAGTCAGCTCCACACCCCAGGCCCAAACACTGAAAAGAGCACATGTTTGGTATAGGCTTCCTCTGAGAAGACTTACCAGAAAACATAATTACTGAACTCAGAAAACAAGGTGGGAAGGGGGCTATCAGAGTAACGAGATCTATCTTTAAGCCACATTATTTTAAAAACTAAAACAACAAAAGGTCTAAAATCTGAATGTATGAAACTGAAATATAAGCATGATAATTTTTTTAAACTTACAAAAGCATATCCCCAAAACTCTTACAGGAGAAATCTCTACTACCTATAATAAGCTATTTCGTTTCCCTTTCCTCTTCCCCATTTCTTCTCCTCTCCTTTAAAACCACCGCCACACTGCTTCAGAGTGACATGCACAAGCAGTGGGGACCCCTTGAACACTTCAGAAGGCACCATGGTGGACCGCTGTGTTACTCCTGCTTCAGTTCTTCCAACACCAAGAAGAGGCAGCTTCATGGTGCCTCGTGAATCCAGGTCCTCACTCTGGGGCTCTGCAGGTCCTTCTAGGCAGAGCGGCCAGCTCTTGCCCTGCACCCAGCTCCCATCCACCCCACCCCCTCCTGCCTGGCTGAAGGGAAGAATGAAGGTCCTGTTCCCAGAAGCTGACCCTGAGTGACGCCAGCCCCTCTGCAGTGTCTACAGCCTGTGGTGACAGGGATGTGGAGTCACACCCTGTCAGAACTGGGACTCAACCAAGCCCAACCGAAGGGTCTCTGTATATCCCTTGTTGTCTAGTGAAAGTTTCCTCTTCTGAAGAAAAGGCCCTTCAGTCAGGTGGACCTGTCCTCAAGGCTCAGTATCCCTTCACAGGGAGGCTGTCACATGCCATCATATCACATGCCATCAGAGAGCACCTATGCTGTGAACATTATGACCTCAGTGTTGAGGAGAACTCCATTCAGATTTGGTCCCCAGAGCCCTCTAGCTGGGTGGCCCTGGGCAGATGACCCAGCCTCCCTAGTCCCCTATCTCTTTGTCACTAAAATGGAGGAGAGGATGAGGATGATGACATCATTCTCATAGGGTTCTTTATTGTGCAAAATGATATAATATGAGCAGACCACCTAGTAATATCTAACAACTCCAGAAATCTCCCAATAAACAGTAGCTGCTAAAAAAAACAAAACAAAACAAAAAACCACCGCCACAGGTGCTGTGGCTACATCTGTCATCCCAGTGACTCGGGAGGCTTGGGAAGAAGGTTACAAGTTAGAGGCCAGTCTGGGCAACTTAACAAGACCCTGTCTTGAAATAAAAAAATAAGAAGGGCTGGGGATGTGGCTTAGTGCTAGAGCATCCCTGGGTTGTTCCCAGTATCGAAACCAAAACAAACCAAATAAAAACACCCCAAACTCAACACGCTGATATAGAGAAATACTCCAAAGATGTAATGAATCAAACAACCCTAAACACACACCCATACAAAGACTTTCAAGTGTCTGAAAATGACTGTGTGCTCCTAATAGGATTGCCTAAATCACAAAAGTAGCACCTCATCAAGTGCGGTGGCGCACACCTATAATCCTAGCAGCTCAGGAGGCTGAGACAGGAGGATCAGGAGTTCAAAGCCAGCCTCAGCAACGGTGAGATCCTATCTTTAAATAAAATACAAAATAGGACTAGGATGTGGCTCAGTGGTCCAGTGCCCCTGAGTTCAATCCCTGGTACCAAAAAACAAAAATAGCATCTCCTTGCTATTATTTAGGTAATACAAACTTTCAGTGATTTGAAATAATCATAGTGGTGGTGGTGGTATTCATCCTGAGACCACTGTGTTCTAAAGCTGGCTGTGGTGGTGATAGTGTACTAGTGTGCAGGAATACCCAGGAAGTCACCAAGTGGCATGTTCCAGATGCATAAACTGCATTTCAATAAAGCTGTCACCAATGTCCCACCAAGAAAACCCAGGAAGCACAAAAGAGGATCCTACAACTTCTCATAGCTAGAAGTGAGAGAACTAGTAAAGACCTGCAGCACCGTGTCAAAAGGCATGTAGAAGGCACCTCTGAGAGCCATCCCCGGGCACAAGGCTGGACCTGGACACCACAAAGAGTAACTCTGCACTGGGTGAAACATGTCAAGCACGCCTAAATTCACTCACTCATAATGCTAATTTTCTAAAAAAACATTCATCGGTCATGCTAAAGGGTGCTTGAAAATACTCATGATTTTGAAAACTGGTATACAAAAGAAGGGAACTAAGCTTGACATGAAGGTGACAAGGAGAAGTCTCTCAGACACAATCCAGCTAAGTCAGTGATGAAGGAAATGGCAGATGTCCATGTTCCTGTTCTATAACCCTGAGGAAGCAATGGACACAGGCGTGACAGTTGATGGCCTCTGACACCTCCAAGGGAAAGCCCAGCTCGCTCAAGGATGCAGGGCATCCTCCCAAGCACAAGGCCCTGGTCTGCTGCGTCTTGGATTCCAGCAAGTCGCAGCTGGAGGAGCATGCTGGCAGCACTGCCTGGTGCCCTGTATGGCTCAGATGCGAGACTCCAGGAGCAGCCGCTCTCCACAAGAACAAGTTGCAAGGAAAAAAGTAAAAAAACCCTTCAGACACCGATCAATGAACTCAGAGTACGAACTTTATTTGATCTTGAAGTAAAAAAATGAGCCAGTCAGAAGTAGCAAACCACACCCTGCAGGTCAAATCCAGCCTAGGGCTGGTGTCTGCAAGGCTCTCTAGGTAAGAAGGTCATTTCAAAAACAACAAAAATGAAAACAAAGGGCCCTCTGTGGCCTGGAATGCCTGCAATGTCCCTCTCTCAAACAAGCCTGTTCCAGAGATGGCAGGACATGGCACCTGGGATCTGCTCCCACATCATCCAGGGAGCAGGTAGAGGGAGAGAAGAAACAAAAGTGGCCACGATGAGGGGAAGGACCTAGGAAACCCCGAGAGGCCTCAAGAGTCTCTTCTCTTTCTATTCACTGTTCTGTTTTGCAAGTGTTGAAAATTGTTCATAATAAAACATTTAAAAATAGTCTGAAAAGGATAAAAGAAATGGCTTATTTGAAATGTCAATGTGGCAGACAGGTGGTTGCCCCACAGTATCTGTTCTTCCTAATGGATTTGCAGCTGGGCATATGATCAAGCTCTGGCCAATATAATGTACATGAAAATTTTGTGAGGGTTTCCAAGAAGCCTCCTTAAAGGGAAAGGCACGACTTCGTATTCTCATCTTCCTTGCTGGCTGGAATGTAGACATGATAGCTGGGGATGAAGTGGCTATTCTGAATCACGAAGTAGAATCTGTGTGCTAAGAAGAGCAGGAATGCAAGATGGAAACACCCCTGTCTGTGCTGTGACAATGTCCTGCCAGTCCCCGACTCTCCGTCTCTGTACTCTTACAGATGACATTGAATAAGTTCTGTTTTTAAAAGCTACTATTATTTTGGGGTTTCTTGCTATCAGACCTAATCTGAATTGACAGCCAGAAAACATTTCAAAATACTGCTGTTATACAAGCAGAGCCTGGCACCTAAGATTGGTTATGAGGGTGACGGTTAAATGACAGAACTGTAGGCTTCCACAAGTTCTCCCCACAGTCATCAGGGTAAGAAGCCCTTTGTTCGTTGGTTTGGAGTGTGTGTGCCCAGAGACTGGGGAGTTTCAGGTGAAGAGGGGAGACCTACAGGGAAGCCTCCACACCTGGAAGGTTTAGAGGAGGGCAGAGCTGAGTGCAGGGAGTTGGGTGCAGAGTCACCATCTAAGGAAAAGAGGAAGAGCTGAAATTCAACCACAGAGCTGGGAAGATGTGAAATTTGTCAGATTGCCTGGAAAAGAGCCATGGCCACTGTCGGGGACAGGCGAAGTTGAGCTCATCTGGAAATGAGCATTTCTGTGGGAGCAGTACTCAGCTATGTCCACTGGGCACCCAGCACTCAGACTTCATGTCCAGTACCTCACCTCGCCTGTCCCCAGGCTTCAGGGTAAACATCTCAAAACCTCATGGCCAAGCAGGGGCATTTACATGGGGCTTAAATGATGAATGACCACTCGCTTAGGGACAAGCATAGTCATCTGGCTTGAAAACATTTTTCAATCTCTCTCCCCCAAAATAAAATTCTGTTTAACAACTGAATGAGTCACTTGAAAGATAGTGAGTAGGTCTGGAGGAACATTTCCCCTCCCAGAGGGATGACAACAGTAGGTACATGCCTTGTTTCTGCACACTCCTGGCCCCTCACAGCCCAGGGACATGGGTGTGTGGGGTGTCCCAGGCCTGAGGGACACAAAGGAGGCTCCAGCACAGAGAATCCCTCTGTGCTGAGTGTGGCTCTCCTGCCTGAGGGAGGCAGTGGAGGTGGCTGGGTGCACAGGAGGCTCTCTGCCCTCAGAAGGCAAGCCCCCCAGGTGGAGGCCTGCGGGAGCTTTGCTCGTCACTGTCTTCACCATCTGGCGACAGAGGCACTCCCTACACACTTCCTAAATAAGTGTGACAAAAGTGAATCTATAGAAATTCTCATTGCAGAATCTCTATTCTGGTGAAAGTAGTTTTAAGACAACTGGGGAGAAGTTACTGGTTCTTAGACATTGCCAGGTTCAAATCCCACAGGTTCTTTTTCAGTCTGGTCATAGAAAGACTGGAAAAATTCCCTTTTAATGAGGGTGACGCTGTCCTGATTCCATTTCAGGCTGCCGTCAAGCTAGTGAGGAAACCCCACCTCTTCTGTGCCAACTTGCTTTGCACTCGGCAGCATCAGCGTGGTGGAGGGACCCACACAGTCACCTGGAAAGCGAACAGCAGCAGCTCCAGAGGCCTGAACAGTATAGTAGCTGGATGAGTCAAAGCTGAGCTGAGTGCCTCGCAGGTCAGGCCTCCCGCTGCCTGCTGCCTGCAGGGAGCTATCATGAGGAAGCAGCGAGAGTAGCTAAGGGACTAGCATGAAATCTGGAGAGCAACACAGATCTCTCAATGGCCGCACCGGGCTCCACTCTGAAGTCTCATAGGACTTAATAACTCTGGGGGTGCCGAGGACATAGAAGCAGTCAGAGTACACAGGAGCCATGCATCCCTGGACATGAACTCAAATTTCCCTGCAGACACTCAGCTGTCCTTACTGGGTGTTTGAGGTGGGAGCCCCTGGACCTTGAGCTAACTGTGACCACTTGGGAGCAAACTGCCACACCAAACAATGCTTTCTTAGCCTTTCTTAGCCCTCCCTTGGGATCCTTGCTCTGCTCTCCAGGGTCCATCCAGGAGGCTTTCAGGAAGCTGTGATCTGGTGAGTGTGGAGGAATCTTTCTTGATATAGAGTAAGTACCTCAGCTATCATTTTGGGTTGGTGGGTAGAAGGGAAGAGAATGAAATTTTTCTAAGCCACATTCATAAATCATGCATTTAGCACCACAAAGTTAATAACAAACAGTGCTAATGCCAAGTGCTTAGCATGTACCTGGCACCGTTCCACAAGCACTCCATATACTAACTCAATCCTATCTGCAACCCTATGACACGTGCTTTTACTATTTAAATTAAAAAAAAAATTGTTCTAATTAGTTATACATGACAATAGAATGCATTTTCATACATCATACATAAATGGAGTATAACTTCTCATACTTCTGGTTGGAAGTTACACAGGTTGTATAATCATATATGCACATAGGGTACATGGTGCTACTATTACACCTATTTATGGACCAGTTAACCAAGGTATAGAGCAGCTAAGGAAACCGCTCATGTGCACTGGCCAGTAAGTGGTGGCCTTGGTATGAAAGCTAGACAGGGTCTCAAGGCCAGCTCTTGTCACCATAGGACGTGGTTTTGTGTAACAGCAGGCTTCCATGTTCCTACTGCCCACAGCTCCAGCCCTGGTCCAAAGGCCCTCACAGGATTCCTGCTCTATGTTTCCCTTACTTCCATCCACCAGGACTTACTCTCTCAAATTAGGGTTTATGCCCCAGAGCCTTTTGGCCTTTGCTTCCCACCTTAACTACAGAGTCATAATTTCCCATTACATTGCTCCTGACTTCTCTGGATGCTGAATCCTCAGACCACACCATAGATATCAAGTAAATACAGGTTCATTTCTTACTCATCTCATTCTTGCTTTTCTACCAAAAATCCCCAAATTTCCTAGAACATGAAAAGGAAAAGCTGATATACTGGGAGTTTTGTGAAAAGTCAAGGCAAAAACAATCTCCACATGTACAAATATGTAACAACACATCCCTCCATTATGAAAAACTACCATGCACCAATAAAAACATGTGGAAGAAGTCTCCATATTTCGTGGGCAGCGTGCTCAGAGCCGTGATATGGACTCTGAAGACCAAACACAAGATGCCTCTGGTAGCCTTCCAACAGTGTGGACAAGAACTCCACAGGCTTGCAAGAGTCACTTAGACCAGTCCTGAGAGAATTAAGCAGTCATCAGACTGAGTACCAGAGACTCTGGAAGACATTCATTTCCAGGCATTAAGTTTATGAACAAGCTCCTAACATCAAGCAGGCTGGCTGCTCCAAGTCCCAACCAGGACAGCCTGGAACCCGCCCTGGTACCTTTACTCCATCCAGAACAGCTTTGATGACTCCCTTCACAGTTGTCACCATCTCCTTGTCTTCTGAGTTCACGCCTTCCAGCATCACCTGGTCAGACCAACGGATGAGGTTGGCAAGACTTTGGTACACTCGGCTGTAGCAGGAGGAGAGGGCTGAGCTAGAGGAAGAGAGGGTTTTGAAAAAGAATGTGAACAAATCTCAAGCATGACCAATGCCTGCAGATGTCCATGTGATACAAGACCAATTCCTCAATGGCCAGGGAATGTTCTTGTCTTGCTTTTTAAAAATCCACACCTCTAGTGAAGAAGCAGACCTCATTTGCCCTGTGCCTTTCTCTTTACAGCCAACCAAGATTTTGTAGGGCTCTTAAGTTCTCATCTGTGTTATAATTTTTTTAAAATTTCCAAACTATAACATGAAAATTCCACCAAAACAGTTAACAAAACTTTTCCAAACTTCACATCCCTCTACCCTTCTATGAAATTCTGATGACATCTTACATACCACCCATCTCCTCTGGACAGTCACACAAGCCAAGAGGTCTGTGGAATTTTACTGGGCAGGACCCTTTAAAGGCAGAGCCATGAGCTCAGAAAGACCTGCAGTTTATTAGAATTTCTCCTACCCTGGCTCAATTTTACCAACCTCTTTGCACCATAACTGTGGCTGATAAGTCGGAGGAACGCACTAATGACTGTTGAAAACGATGAACCAACAAGCAAGGTGACCTGTGATGGTGGTGGGGATGTGTGACAGTGGTGACGTGTGTGTGTGTGTGTGTGTGTGTGTGTGTGTGTAAGAGATGCACCGGCTCTGATGCCAAAACAGGCAAGAGGAGCTGAGGGGGTGCTGGGAGAAGCCCCAGTGAGCACAGAGCAGCAGCTGAGATATGTAAGTTACTCATCTTTCCCAGAGTTTTAAATAACCAAAGAAATGGAAAGACAGTTATCTTTCCATTTCAGACTTAATGCATTATAATAAAGGAAGAGCAAAATATAAAAGGGGACCTCTAGCAAAGCCTGCTGCCTTCCACCCTGTGGCTCCACCACAGCATGGCACAGCTGAGCTTCTAGGGATGATGAGGTAGTATGAGGACACTGGTGTTTAATACTTAATTTCCATCAGCATCAGTTGCTGAAGGTCCCCTGCAGGCACTGAAAGAGCTGGCAACACACTATAACAATTAGCTGCAGGATTTAGCTAAGGTGACTCTAGCAAGATTTTCCCAGAGGCTGACTAGCACTGGAAGGTGGCAAGAGAGGTGATGCATCCTCTCTTGCCACCACCCTCTCCCCTGCCCACTGGCCTCAGGTCCATTGCTACCCTTTGTCTCTTCACTTCCAGTCAACTCTGGCCTCTCCCAGGTCTGCGCAGTTCCTCCTCTGAGAAGTCTGGTCAGACTAACTCCAGCTCTCTCCAAACTCTCCCTTCTTCAAGTCCCAACAGAGCTTCTAACTTGATACCACAAATCAGCTCCTTTGTTATCTGAGAAGGATTTCCAACTAGGTTTTAACTCTTCCCTAGTAGGGACCATTACATGAAAACAGATATTTAAGGGCATTTAAAAGGGAGTCATCATGCATCTAACTACAGCCTAAGGTCAGACTCTCTCAAAGAACAGACCGAGCCCTCCTGGGAGCTGGGCAAGGATTAACCATGGGATTCATGGCACAGACAGCTAAGCCACACCACCCAGCAGCAAGGAGCGTCTAGCCTAAAGGTTATGATCTCTAGTGATCAGCAGAAATGCCCGTGGGAAGCTCAGGGCAGAGAGTTCCCTGAAAATAAAGACACTATTGACTTTATCTTCCACAAGAAGGGAACTGAATTTTGTTGCCAAGTTCTGAAAGTCATTCATAAAACCTCAGCCTCCTGGGGGCCAATAACTACTGAGCCATCTGGAGAAACTGAAACAGAGATGCATTCACCTTGAACAGGTACCATGGATAAAAAACAAATAATGGGCCAGCCTTGGAAGAAAAAGTTCCTGCTAGGCTTTCATTTGAGATAACATTTAATATGGCCCTTCTTTTTATACTTAGCAATCAATATGGGGCCAACTGCCTGCTGACCTTTAAGAAGAAATGCACTTCAGCAGTATAAGCCCCTGAACTCAACAAGGCCACCCAGCCCCCAGTCCCTCCCACCCAGTCCACAGGCTGCTTAGGAGGCCCTGGCCTGCCCCACCCCAGACAAGGGTTCTCCTACTCTAGTCCTGAGGCTGGTTCTTCTCTCTTTCCTTGATCATTCAAGCAACTGAAGACTCTCGGGACTGAAGGTCCTAATAAAAGGTGGTTAAAAGTGTAGGGTGACTGAGGGTACTTAGATAATGTCCCCTGGTTTGGCAGTAACCTGCCTTAGTGTCAAGGCCCCAGGAGGAGCAAGGATCTGTTGCCAGAACAGCCCAAGGACAGCTGGGAGAGAGGGGAAAGGATCCTTTTCCTATTCCTAGAAACCTGTGTTTCGAGGACCCCAAACCAAGATGCCTCTGCACCCTCACTGGTGACACAGCCAAGGACTTGGGAGCAACTCACCTGTGCTGGATACGAGGGTCAGTCTGCACCAGAGGTAAGACGGCCTCCAGCACCTTGCTGGCAGAGCCCGGGAGCATCTCCAGCACCTTCTTGTCTACAGCCATTTTGTCCACAATGGTCTTAAAGTAGCGCAAGGCACTGACGACTTCCTTCTCCTTCTCCTCCAGCCAGCTCAGGTTCTGAAAGGAAACATAAAGCATAAGCAGGAGGAGCGAGCTTTAAGGGAGCTGTTTGAAAAATAAATGAATAAAAGTTCCTGCAAACCAGCTTGAGACTGCTGAGAACAGAAAACATTCTGGCTGCAGAAACTAAGTCGGATTATTTTTCCGTGGCTTGTGATCAGCAGACAGAGGCCAGACCTGAAGGAAGAAGGGGTTTGGACTAAGAAAGCTGAGAAATTCCTGAATTCTCTCCCCACACCTGAGGTCCCCAAACCATTCTCTTCCATGTCCTAAGCAGCTACACTGAGAACCACCTCTAATCTCAGGAAGTGCAGCATGTGCTGACTTGCTGCTGTCTTGCAATAGCCCAGTCCCATGGCACACCTGTCCTATAAACCAACCTGGAGATCCCAGGTTTTTCTTCCAAAGACCCAAGGGTTTTCAACCCATCTCCCACACTGTTCAACCTCCTCTCAACACAATGTCATGCTACCCCCACAGCACCTGGCAACCCAGGGCTGGAAGGGTGGGAAACTCTGGCGTCAAAGCTGAGATTGCTGGAGAGATGGCAGCAGTTTAGCTGCTACTTGTGCAGTGGCTGCTGACAGCATCCAGGCCCTGTTCCTGAGGAAAGCTGCCTGTGAGGGCGCTACATGTTCCAGAACTCAAGCCAACCACACCATCCTTCTCCTTGGATGTGGCCATACCCGCTTCCGTTCCTTTCTTTCAACCTCCCCGTGGAATGGCCGTGTATTGTCCAGACCCCAGCTGGCAAGTGGGAGAACTGAGTAATGTACCCAAGGGGCAGGGCCATGAGTGGAAGAAGACTAGAGAATGCTAATAAAAGCAACCTAGGGGGCTGGGGCTCAGTGGTACGGCGCTTGCCCAGCACCATGAGGCACTGGGTTCAATCTTCAGCACCACATAAAAATAAAAAATAAAGGTACTGTGTCCATCTACAACTAAAAAAATAAAAATTACATTAAAAAAAAAGCGCTCGAGGGCAGGAAGAAACTTCTAGAAGACACTGGTACATACAGTAATTTATAAATATACAAGTACACGACACAATATTATAAAAATGATTTATGATTTTGAATCCTAGTTCTTTTCTTCTAAAATGAGAGGAATGTCCCTTTAAACTTCAAAAAGTTCAATAGAGGAATTATTTCATAGGAATCTCAAAGAAAAATCTATAAGTGAATGGGATCAGTGGGTAAACAGATTCTTCAGTCAGACTCCTCCCAAAGACCCAAGTTACTCCCCTCTGTGGGTTACCTCCCCAAGGTGTTCTTGAGACCAGGAAACACCTCCAGCACGGAGTGCCCTCTTCTCTGTGATTACTGGGCACCCGTCTCCCTCGCCTTCTTTCCCCCTTTGACTCCTGACAGGTCTGTCTGCTCACTGTCTCCAGGCACTGGTCTTTCTACCTCTGGGCAAGCGCTCTCGGCTTCGCCATCACCTACCCACAGCCTGGAGAAGCCTGAGAAGCCAGTCCTCTCTGTGCTTGCATGAAAGCAAACACGAACCAAAGCCACGGTTTGTCCCGCAAGAGGAGGACTAGGACAAACACTACCATCTTGGCACATCAGAAAATGCTGGAAGCCAGCAATGATGAAACTTGGTGAGGAACAGGACATATTTTTAGAAAATGTGTGTCATTGGGTATGTAAGGGAGAAAGACATTGGCAGGCACTTCAGAGCAGAAAAGAAACCTTCTCTGTCACTGCAGAGAGGACTCATCAGCCATGTAAGAGTTGGCGGCCTGGGCTCTTAGGAAAGGGGAGTGACGCACTCTTTAGCCTCCAGCAAAGGTTGTTCCCAGAATCCATGGCTAAACCTAGAGCCTTCCCAGCCTTTTGGTGGTGGAGCAGAGTGTACAGTGACATACCCACTCCCAGCACTAGCTGGACCTGGGGACTTGTTAACTGTGACTTTGCTAATGTTGCCCAGCCTCATACTCTTGGTGTGGCGGATGCACCCACCTGCACACCCTTACTGCCCTGAGGAAACAGTTGCTGCTCTTGGTCCCCACAAGCCTGTCCTGGGAGGGCCTAGATCCAAGGCCCACCATAGCTCTTGGGAAGCCCTAGATTCTGGGCTCCCTGTCTACAAAGCAGGTAGGACATATCTGCCCTGTGTGACTGCAGAGACCAATGGGGGTGGGGGATGAATGAGGACATGGATAGAAATAATTTCTAGCACTTCAGAGACACAATACCAGCACCAGAGATTTTATATCTGCCAATAATAAAGCAAAGAAGCTGGACAAAGGATGCAAAAATCTAAAAAGGAAGAAAAAGGTCTGGATTATAGCCACCACTCACTGGGTACCACAGGCCATCTGCAGGACAGGGTTTCCTGTGAACCATTTCATGAAGGCTACAACCACCCCACGGAGCAAACACTATTATTCCACAGGTGAGGAAGCGGGGCTTGGTGGCCAGTGGGGAGGTCAAACAACATGCCCACAGTCAGACACCAGTAGTGACAACTTGGCCTGTTTGGTTCCAGAGCCTGGGGAGGCTGAGAGGGGAAAAAAGACTGATCAAGGGGCTGGGATTGTGGCTCTGCAGTAGAGCACTCGTCTAGCACATGCAAGGCCCTGGGTTCGATCCTCAGCACCACACAAAAATAAACAAAATAAAGGTATTGTGTCCAACTACTTCTAAAAAAAAATATTTAAAAAAAAAAAGACTGACCAAAGTACCTTGGAATAAGTAAAGAAATGCATTAGCAATCCCTCGCTCCAAAGCTCTCATTTCCTAAATGAAAAACCAAGGCCCAGATGGACAGAAACTGAAATTGCTTTCCTGCTGGGTGGAGGGTGGTGTCAACTGGACCCAAGGCTGTGCCTGGCTGCAGTGGGCTGCTAAGAAGGACAGCTGTGGAAAAGAGGAGGAAAACTGGCCTGTTCTTCATGCCCTCCCTTGACAGCAGAGCAGCAGTGACACCTAACCTGCACTCCACACCCTCATTCCACCTGCAGCCTTGATCTCTGCTCCCCAGAAACCCAGTCTCATTTCCAGCACTACAGGACAAGGAACTACACAAATCTGAGCTAAACTGAGGCTGGGGGAAAGCAAGTTCAAATTAGCAGTATGAAAAACCAGCACTGTGGAACTATTCACAGACAGCGCAACACTGCTTTCCTTTTTTTTTTGCTGGGCCAGTTATAGCAAGCACAGAACAGTAGTGCCCACTGCCAGGCCCTTGGGTACTGACATCTCCCTGCTTATGTTTCTTATAGGATTGTGACAGCTGAGAGGAAACCTCTGCAGGAGTCTACTCAAGAGTGCCAGGACCAGCACTGTCCAAATGGCCCCCAGGTTGGAAAACTCATCCCTTCTGGACTATTTCTGGACATGGTAATTATGATCACACAGGACTGTCAACTTTGAATTGAGTATTTGGCTAAATTTTCTGTACTACTTTATAATGCTCCATAGCTTACTACTAAGCTTGTTAAAAGGTTGTAAAAAGAGTTTATAAATTTATCTACAGATATGAGACAATTAATTTATCTAAATGAAATGAGTCTGAGAAGACAACAGAATGTGGTGGAAAACAGGCTTTGATTAAGAAAAGCTGGGCCAATATCGACACTGTCCATACACTGGGGATAATAAAAGCCTTTTCCACATGATTACAGTGAGGAGAACGTGAAACAGCATGTGCGCCAAGCCACCCAGGACAGGGCTGGGGCAAAGGGAAGCCTCTGTAGGTGCCCAAACCTGAATCTGTACAACCCCCTAACTGGGAGAGCAGGCACACAGCCAGGATAGGGGAGAATGGGTGTGCACTACATTATCCAAGTGGCAAGGGAACCAATGAATGGCAGACAAGCTAGCAGAGAGTCTCTACAGTGGTCTCTGATAGGTGGCAGACCCCTGCAGCTGTCGTTCTGCCTGCAGAGCTGCCCCACTAAACAGCAGGTCTGCCCTCGTTTATTGCAGGCAGGTGGATCAGGCCAATAGTTGTCCTCGCAGAAGGTCACACCTGCAGTCTGGCACTACCAATGTGGTTCCATGCTTTGTATGTGTACTGTGGGAGGTCTAGCAGCCCCTACCACCCCCCAACGAGGTGCCCAGTAGCGCCTGCTTCACCCTCCTGTGCTGACAACTAGAAATGAATGTCCCTAGATACTGCCAAACATCCCCAGGGGTTTGGAGGAGCCACACTATGCGAGGGGTGGTTCCATATCACATTTTCCTCCATGACCTCTCCTGGGATAAAGAATAAAGAGGGGAAATTCAAGAATCGAAAGGCTGAAATTTGCTGAGTTCAGCAGCAGGGCAAAGCTGTTGGTAAACCATTTTGCTTTGCTCTGCTCTGCCTGGACTAGCATCGGGTGGCAGCTCACTCTCCTTGGAGGTCAACACAAAACAAAACTAGCTCAAGCACAGTCCAAGCCATGCCCTCCCACTCTGCTTCCTCCTGGAATTCAGATCTCTGGCATGGGCAAGACTGCCCTTATGTCACAGGCTCCTGTAGTTAACACACTGGGCAGAAAAAAATATTATCCAACAAAAGACTTTTGAATTTAAAGACCTTATTTTCTCTATTCCTAACTAGGCTTTTAAGATATTTTGCTGGCCAATAGGAAAACCTAAAGTAGATGAATCGTAAAATTTAGGAATTTTATGCTTAAACAATGGGATGATATTTGTCAATTGTGCTTAATTGGTGGCTGTGACACCATGATAGGTTCCCTCTGAATAATCACTAGAGGATTAAGGATCAATTTGTCTATGAAGTTTGCTTTTATTTTTCATGATTAATTTTATTTTTTAAGCATAGTAATACATCAGGATCAATATTTAGGTGTGTGAGACATTAAAAAACAAACAAACACACACTCTGGCTTCCTTTCTTAAAAAAAAGAAATGTAGTATCAGATAAGTCAGGCTCTGACAGAGGATGGCCTGTGCCCAAATCTTGCTGGGTGACTGGCTAAATGCTTCTTATCTCTACAGACCCAGTTTCCTTTACGGCAAAACAGATTTTTTACCTGTTAGGGCCACTGTGAAGATTAAAGAAGAAAACATCTGTCAAGCAGTGAGCATGGGCCAGGAAAAGGACCCTGACTGTTGGCAGCAAAGTCCTGGCCCCAGAGCACTGGGGGGCCCTTCCCCCCGACCCCAGCCTTGCGGATAGCTAGGACAGTGTCCAGGTTTCTTGAGCTTTCCAAGCCTCCCTGCTCAACGACTCACCTCATCTCAGCAATTGAAGGAAAGTACAGCTGCTTTCGAGAGGAGAGGCTCACCCACCCATCCCTGAACCTGCTGGGCCCAAGCAGCACACCCACGCCAACCCTGGAGAGGACCCCAAACTTCTGTGGGGTATTGAATTCTCTCCACAAACCAAGAGAGCTTGAATAAACATTCTATTTATCCAAGGCCCTGTGAATTCTTCTGCACACTTCAGCCCAGTTGTCACCCAGTCAGAAACAATGATACTGCAATAGAGGTTTCCGTATCCCCAAACCATGGGCCAGGATTCTGCAGTAGAAGGCAAGGCAAAACCAATTGTTCTTAACGTCACACTGACCTTCTGCCTCTGAGACCTGGAAGCCACAGCACTGGTGGACATAAATTCTACTGCCTGCTGCTCCAGATCCAAGGGGATAGGGTAGCCCTCTGGTAGAAATCTGTCTCTTGCCTCCTGGAAGAGAGGAAACCTGGATTCCTACAGAGCTTAAAATGGCCGTGGCAGGCTGAAGGGGGGCTGGTGAAAAGCAACAGTGGCTCAACATCCTGGCTGGCTGGCCCTGCTGAGGTTACTAATACCTGAGGACATCTCTGGTTGGGTCCCAGGGGTTTGCATGTTTCAGAGCCCTAAAGCCGAATGATGGGCATTCTGGACATTACAAACTTCCCGTGTATGACTGTGCCCAGGACAATGTGAGGACCTCGGGCAGGAGGCAGCATCTGGGGTGTGAGTAGTGCCCAAGGAAGACACAGCTCGGAAGGGAAGACTGTCCTAGCCAACTAGCTGACTGACATGGCACTATCTAAAGGAGACCCAGGGAGCACACCTACAAAGAGCGCAACTCCCACTGCGGGCTGCAGGGGAGGGCAGCACTGACACCTGGAGAGGCAGCTTACTTTGTTCACAGGCTTCTCCGGAATCTTCACAGACACCTCGGCAGGCTTTCCCTTCTTTGATGGTGTTCTCTTGATTTTGGGCGAGTGGAATTTGTCCATCAGCTTCATGGTGAAGGAGGAGAGATGAGAGCGCTGAGAGTCTGAGAACACAGAGGGACTGACCGTTAGAGGGAGGAGGCCAGGAGTCTGTGTCTGCTGAGCTGCTGGGGAAAGAGCAGTGTCCACACTGCACTCTCTCTCTGACCAGGGATTCAAAGGAAAGGAAATATGCACCCACTGAGTCATCTCTGGGGCTGAGGTAGTTCAGAGGCAGAGCACTAGCCTAGTATGAGGAAGGCCCTGGGTTCCATTGTCAGTACCACAAAAAAGAAAAGAAAAATCTCTGCTCTACTCACATTTCAATTTTTGCAATTTCCATCTAGGTTAGGTTGTTCAGAATTGGGGACACCAAAAGCAGTCAAAATGGGTATGGAGAAAGGGTTTACAAATATGTCTAAGTGTCCTTTTCAGTCTGTTTCATGATCTAACCCACGTCCAAGGGAACTAGCTAGGAAAAAGGAACACAGGCAGAATCGCAAGTGCAGGGTGTAAGAGCTAGCAGGGAGGGCCTTCCAAGACAACTCTTCATCCTTTGGTGTGGGGAACTGCCTCAATCCACAAGGGCCAGCCCCAGATCTGAAAACTGGAAACAAGGTACTCAAACACTTCTGGTCCATGGCAAAAGGCTGGATGATCTCCCCCATCTAAGATCCAGATGAGACTAGCATGTCTGCTTTCACCATTCTGAGCTGACACTGCACTGCAGAGTATTGCAGGAAATTAGGCAGGAAAAGAATATAAAAGGCATCTAGATTGGAAGGGGACATGCAAAACTGTTTGTAGACGACATGACTGTGTGTATGGAAGCCCTCAAGCAATCCCCTAGAAAACTGTACTGAGCTGTGGGGGCAGCACAGTGGTAGAGTACTTGCCTAGCATGTCTGAGGCCCTGGGTCCATCCCAGCACTGTGAACAAACAAAACAACTATTACTACCCATAAACCCAGTAAAGTCACAGGATACAAGATCAATACACAAAAGCCAAAACTGTATTTATTTACAAGAGCGATGAACATTCCAAAATGAAAATTTAAAAGCTCGCGTTTATATCATCATCAAATATCAGTTGATGATATTATAATATTTATATTCATAAATATAATATTTATAATATATAAATATAATAATGTATTCATTATTTTATAATTTATTTATATTATTATGAATAATATAATATTTATGAACATAAATAACATCTTATAATATTTCATCTATAGTATCTTCAAAAAGAATAAAATACTCAGGCATAGATTTGACCAAATAAATGCAAGACTTATACACTGAAAACTACAAAATATTGCTGAAATAAAAATCAATGACAATCTAAGTGAATGGAAGGGTGTCTTCTTCCATGGATCCAGGCTCACAGTTGTCAGGAGATTAATACTCCCTGAATGACAGCTTATGGGCCCTATGAGAACCCCAGTTGGCTCTTCTGTAGGAATTGAAATGCTCATCCTAAAACCAGTATGGAAATATAAACAATTGGGCTGGGGATGTGGCTCAAGCGGTAGCGCACTTGCCTGGCATGCGTGTGGCCCGGGTTCGATCCTCAGCACCACATACAAACAAAGATGTTGTGTCCACCGAAAACTAAAAAATAAATATTAAAAAAAAAAAGGAAATATAAACAATCCAGAATAGTCAAAGCAGTCCTGGGGAAGAACCAAGCTAGAAGACTCACACTTCTCAATTTTAAAATTGTAAGAAAGCCATGCTAATGAAGACAATATGGAATCAATGAAGACAGATATGTGGATCAATGGACTAGAACTGAGGATCCAGAAAGAAACTTGCATGAAGCCAACTAACTGCTTTTCAACCAGGAAGCCAAGATCACTCGGTAGGGGAAAGAACAGTCTCTTCAACAAATGGTGCTGGGATGATGGAATGTCATATGCCAAAGACGAATCTGGGCCCCTGCATCACACCATTTGTAAAAATGAGCAAGTGAATGAATGCAAGGCCTAACCCAAGACTTGGAACCATAAAACTCTTAGAAGAAAATACTGGAGTTTCTGTGACCTTTTATTTGACCATGCATTCTTAGATACAATGCCAAAAGCACAAGCAACAAAAGTAAAAACAGATAAGTGGACTTCAATAAAATCAAAAACTTATTGTTGCAATGGTCCTATCAAGAGAGTGGGACGATGACCTGCAGGATGGAAGAAAATATCTGCAAATCATACATCTGATAAGGGATTGTATACAGAAACAGGAAGAAGTGGGAATATAGCTCAGTGGTAGAATGTTTGCCTGGCATGCATGAAGCCCTGCATTTAATTCCCAGCAAAGCAAAGAAAAAAGAGTACAGGCTGGTGGCTTGGAGGTAGAGCACTTGCCCAGCACGTGCAAGGCACTGGGTTTGATCCTCAGCACCACATAAAATCAATAAATAAAATAAAGGTATTGTGTCTATCTACAATAAAATATTTTTTTAAAAAGAAGAGAGAGAGAGAGAGAGAGAGAGAGAGAGAGAGAGAGAGAGAAACTGAAAGAAATTCTTACAACCCAACAATAGAGAGATAACCCATAAAATGAACAAAGAACTTGAAATGGGCATTTTTCCAAAGAAGATGCACAACTGGGCAATGAGCACATGGAAAGATGGTCAACATCACAGTTCCTTAGGGAAATGTAAGTTGTAAAACCACAGTAAGTTACCACCCCACACCAGGTATAATAAAAAAGACAAGATAATGCCAAGCATTGGTGAGGACTGGAGAAACTGGAAGCCCTAGTCATTGTTGGTGGGTGTGTAAGATGGTGCAGCTGCTTTGGGGTCACCTGAAAGCTCCTCACATAATACTCAGCAATTCTTTTTTTTTTTTTGGCACCAGGAATTGAACATAGGGGTACTCAACCACTGAGCCATAACCCCAGCCCTTTTTAATATTTTATTTAGAGGCAGGGTCCCACTGAGTTGCTTAGGGCCTCAACAAGTTGCTGAGGTTGGCTTTGAACTCGTGATCTTCCTGCTTCAGCCTCCTGAGCCAATGGGATCACAGGTATGTGCCACTGCACCCCGCTGACCCAGCAATTCTACTCCTAAGCATATGCCCAGGAGAAGTGAAAACTTATATATAATGGAATATTATTCAGTAATAAGAAGGAAATGAAGCACTGACTCATGCCACAACATGGATGAATCTTAAAGACATTACGCTAAGTGATGGATGCCAGTACAAAAGACCACATATTGTATGATTTCTTCTATCTGAAATGTCCAGGATAGTAGATCGATCTATAGAGACAGAAAGTAGAATGGTGGTTGTGTAAGACTGTGGGGGGAGGGTAGGAGGGAGCGTGACAGCTGATTGGTTTGGGGATTCTTCTGGTGGGACAAACATCTCCTAAAATTAGAACCTGGTGCTGGTTGCACAACCCAGAGAATTATTAAAAGGATGTTCAAGTGTACATTTAAAATGAGTGAATTGCATGAGAGATGAACTGTATCTCAGTGGAGCTGGGCATTCTCCCTCCTTCTCACCCTTTACCACAATCTTCGAGGGTCTGAAACCATCTTATTAATTGACTTATTTATGTATTTGTCTCCTCACAAGAATGCGAGTGTCCTGAGGGCAGCAGGACATGCCTGTTTTCCCAGTGCTGACACTGTTCCTGACCACAGGAAAGACACTAAATGACAAATGGGCAAGTCAATCTACCAGAACATGCCCCAGAAAAGAGACTGCTTCTTTTGATAAAAGCAGAGAGAGAGAGGTTCTTTGTACAAGAAAGTCCACAAAACATTATCCTATGCATGGAAAAGTAAGAATCTACAGTTTTAAAAATAAAAGGCATTCCATCAAATTTTCCGGGGCAGGGGCAAAAAAACCTCCTCCAAATAGTGTGCACACATGAACGCATGTAGAGATCGATGACGGGGCACTTTGCACCATGGAGCTGCAATTGTAGCCACTAGTGTTTCACGTGACTTAATAAGGCCAAAGTCCAATTCCTTTTTTGTCACAGAGCTTTCAGGTGGCCAAGCAGGATCAGTTAAACTATCTGCCCTGTGCAAGTTACCCAGGAGCTTGGAGCAAGTAGAAGAGGGCAGAGCCAGGACAGTAGGTGCTGGCCAGAGCTGCGGGAAACCCTTCCTGGGGCCCTGATATAGTCACAGGTCCCCAGGAAGCAGTGCATCTAGCTGGTTGCCTGGACTAGCTCACGAGTCAGGAGGGGCTCTGGGCACCAGCCTATACCCCTGGGACTTAGGGCAGGCAAACTGGGACAGTGTGATTTCCCAGCTCCCTCTGTACCTGCCTTCCACCTCCAACTCAAGCAGGGTGGAACGCATTCACAGTTGACATTCCCACTTTATAGTCAAAATCATGTGATGGTTAACACAGCATGCACACAGACTGCTTGGGCTGAAATATGTAGAAGTTTCTCCTTTAACTCTTTTGCTGTTTTGTCCTGAAAGTGGGGCTGGAACAACTGTCCTTCTTGAAATGGCTGAGGTTATGTGTATAAATGAGTTTCTGCTTGTGGTGAACACATGCAGGAGAAACCTACTTCACTTGTGATGCTTTTCTGGCCTGCAACGTGTGGTACAGTCTGGGCAAGGCGGCAAGCCACAGTCTCCAGCTGGCTATGCCATCACGAAAGAAGTGACTAGCACTCAACAGCGAACCATGTGGACAACATTTTGTGAATAAGGGTATTCAATAAATTGCACAAGATACTCAACACTCTATTGTGCAGTAGGCTGTGTGTTGGATGCTGCTGTTCAACTGCTGGCTAAGGGAAGTGTCCCAGGCATGGTCCTGGTAGGCGGGGCTCGTCTGCTCTGAGAGTTAGGTGTTGCATCTACATTCTTCACTTATGCTGTAACTTGCAATGTGTTTGCTGGGATTAAACTCATGGTAAGTCAAGGAGTATCTGTAGTTAGCCAAGTGCTGAGCATGCTCAATACCAGACAGCAGTGCTTACCGACCTTTAGAGGTTGTTCTGTAGCACTGAACACTTAGCTCACTCTCCTGAGTAAACGAGAGCCTTACAAATGCTCCTTCCATTTGCCTATTAATCCACTTCCCTCTCTGATGTAACTTCAGTACCGATCTTACTGCTACTCCATCCTACCCCTTCAGGCGCCAGCCTTAGAGGTTCCCTAAAAGATATGCACATCCCTCACCAGGTAGGCTCGCAGGCCAGGTGGGATGTTGGGTCAACCCACTCATCTATACAAGAGCAGGGAGAGCAAGGCAGACAAAATGGGGATGCCAGGGCAGGATGTGCAGTCTGGTCAGAGCCTGGGGCAGGTGTGGGGGTGTGAAGCTGGCCAGACTTACAACCCTGCCTTCACGACCAAGGCAGGCAAGAAAACATTCAGGTCACCAAAACTCCCTCTTGGGACAATGCCAAGGGCAGGGTGGCCTGGATAGTGACCCAGGGACCAAGCAAGGGCAGCTCCACTTGCAAGCTGCAGGCTGTCTTGGGGCACAATGGGGAGCCAGTGGCACCATAGGCAGTGCTACGAAGGCACCAACAAATCTCTCCTCAGGGTATTCAGTGGCCACAAGAAGCCAGCACTCATACAAGATGTAATGTATCAGGCAGAGAAAAGAAAAGAGATTCTTCATAACTGACAACCCACTGTTCAACTCTGGAAATCAAGGGTGGCAGAACCAGGCCAGATTTTGACTTGAGGCTCTCTGTCAGCTTCTCCTTGAAATAACAGGTCGGCTGCACATGTATCAGGTGCTTTTCAAGGTCCTTCAAACTATGTGGCTGGGTGTTGGAGAAGCACCTTTATGATGGCCAGCAGTAGCAGGTGGCAGGGGGCAGCAGGTGACATTTGCAAGAACACTGCTGTCAGAGTGATCCTGCCAAAAGCTGCAGACACACACACAGGAGTGCATGCTGACCTGCCCCTGCCCTACCCAGCAACCACTGGGGCAAAAAGTGAGGCTAAGAGGTGCCCTCACACTGCTAGAATCTTGGGCAGAGCTCCCCACCTTCTCCCACCGCTCCCTGACTCCTCATAGAGCCACACCTGACTTCTCACAAAAACACACAGTTTGTAAATGTGTCTTTAAAGATTTTCTCGTACTAAAATTTAAAAAATTATTTTTTTAATCTTTATTTTTTTGGTAGTACTGGGAATTGAACCCAGAGGTGCTTTACCACTGAGCTATATCCCCAGCTCCTTGATTATTTTTTTATTTTGAGACAGGGTCTTGCTAAGTTGCCTAGGCTGGCCTTGAACAGCAATCCTCCTGTCTCAGCCTCCTGAGTACCTGGAATTATAGAGTGTGCTATGGTGCCCAACTCAAAAACAAAATTTTTTTCCAATTTTTTTTTATTGCTGCATTATAGTTGTATATAATGATGGGATTTGTTGTTACATATTCATATGTAATATATACACAATATAACTGCATAATTTGGCCAACATCACTCCCTAATACTTCCCCCTCCCTCCCCTCCTCTCATCCTGCGGTCCCTTCCCTTTACTGATCTCCCTTTGATTTTCATGAGATCAGTCCCCAACTTTCTTTTCCCTTTTCCTCTCTAGCTTCCATATATGGGAGAGAACATATGACCCTTGACCATGTGAGTTTGGCTTATTTCACTTAACATAACGGTCTCTACTTCCAACTATTTTCCTGCAAATGACATGATTTAATTTTTCTTTATGGCTAAATTAAACTACATTTCAAAACAAAAATTCTAAGGATTTCATATATACACATATACAAAATGCAGATGATAATTCAAACCCATGCATTTTCCAGAAGGTTCCACAAGGATGGAATGGTCTGTATCTCAGCAACACAGAAGCCATGGTGGTTCCCATGGCTGAGGAACTGACCTCATATTTAACTTAGAATTTAAACAGGCTCTGAAGGTGGATGCAGGCACTGCATCAACATCCTGCTCAGGACTCATGCTCACCACCCTTGCTACAGTCTGTGTCTGCGTGCAGGGTTTCATCTGTAGACATACAGGGAGGATGCATACCCTCGCAGTGTCCCCTAACAGGAAGCCTGAGTTTAGCTCCACTGACATGTCGGTGCTTGCGTTTTCCACAGATTCCACAATACCTCTTTTATTTTTCTGCTCTCCTGCCACAGCACTGTTTTGTTTGCAGAATTCTGGCTTTTGTAAACAATGCTGCTGTGAACATTCTCAGATGTGTCTCCTGGACATGTGCTGGAGTCCTCTGCTGGTAAGACTGCTGGTTGTAGGACATGTGCTATATTTAACCTTGCAGACATGGTCAGATGGATCCCCACAGAGGCTAAGCCACTTTATAGTCCTCCTAGCCAGGGGAAGAGACACAGGTGCTCTACACCTCTACCAACACCAGACATGCAGGTTTTCACGTGTGCCTTGTCCAGCCACAGGAAACAAAAGCCCATCTTCATAGCCAAGTGCCTCAAATTGGCAAACTGGAGTATCTTACTGTGACCTACAAATGTGTGACAGCAACCTGAAAGGTCAGTGGTGAAAGCCCCACTGCTGCTTGGAAAATGCCAGAGGCTCCAGGGGACTCATCTGCTCATCACCTCTTCACTGACATGACATCATAAACGATTTCTGCATACATGCCCCTAGCTACCAGCCACAGTCAGGTATTTGGAAAACTGGCAAGGCCTGCAGATCCTCCACCTAGAGAGAAAGGGGAGGCCGGGAGGAGGCCTGCTCACACATTTGTGTCTCAGCAAAACCCCAGCAGGGGGCTAGGGCTATATAGCTCAGCAGTAGAGTGTGTGCCTTGCATGTATAAGGCATTGGGTTGATCCTCGGCACCACATAAAAATAAATAAATAAATATATTGTGTCCCTCTACAGCTAAAATATATATATATATATAAAC
The DNA here is from genome assembly GCF_045843805.1 of Urocitellus parryii. NCBI lineage: Eukaryota > Metazoa > Chordata > Mammalia > Rodentia > Sciuridae > Urocitellus > Urocitellus parryii. The sequence continues at coordinate 206,946,000 of NC_135534.1, forward strand.
AAACCCAAGCAGGAAAAAACCACATGAAGACCCCACCTTCTTCCAAAGTGGTCTGCCAGGTGCTAATATTTCATTCTTAGATCTTCAACTCACCCCTCAGCTAGGCCTAACCACCATCTGCCCGTTGCTGACAAATGTACATTTCAACCAGCCCTCTTTTAAATGTCACTTGCAGCAGCAGCTGGGATCCCAACTTAGCAGGGGTTTCTATCAGGGCTTAATTTAATCACAGGATGGGCAAGTCTCTACACATCACCCACACAATGGAGCACAGAGTCAAGGTCATGGTGGATGACACTTTGAGGCAAAGTGTCATCCAAAATGACTGCAGTCAACCTGAGAAACTCAGGGGCGGATAATATTTGCTTATCTAACATACACTGAGCTCAGAGCTGTAGCCCTGGGAGGGGTCTACAGATGGCCCACTTAATTGGCATCTCCCACTCTCCAGGTGCGTCACAACATTATAGTACAAAAGTGACTTGAGGATATTGGGAAGAACTGTAATATGCGACTTCTAGATTCCCTAAAAGTATGTTCACTTGTCTAATACCTTATGGACTGCAAAGTCCTGAAGGTGAGGGTGGGTGAGGGTGGGTGGAGGGGTTGAGAGCACTGCAGTTAGCACATGGCTGCAGAGCCAGGCAGTCTAGTTTAACGTGAGCTTGGCCACCTCCCTGGGCCTCTCTCTCTCTCACTTCTCCTCACCTACAGCAGAGATATTTAACCGCAGACCAACTTCCTCCTCGAGTGGTAGCTGAGGATTAAACGTGACCCTGTGCGTAAAGCAGGGAGTGAAGGGGCCTGAAACATCACGAGCGTTTCACAGACAGCAGCCATGACTGTCATCTGGTAAGAGTGCCAGGGCTCTGCCAACTCTGAATAAGGCAAAAGCTAAAAATAGTCCAGTCAAGTAGAGCCAAAAGCAACCTGGTGTTTCATTTTTTCTTAAAAATTTCCACATTAAAAGATTCTCTATGCTACTTGGTATAGAACTATTCATGTTAAAACAGAGGCAAAACAGTATTTGAAGTTCTGCAACACCAAAGGCTCTCTGACAGGGAACTCCATTCATATTACCCTTTGTTCATCAAGTCTACTGACACCATGGATGGTACTAATGAAAACGCTACTTGTACCTTTTTTTCTTTTTCAACAACAAAGATAAAACAATTTCATAAAAATCCAAATGCTGAAAAAAATAGAACAGAAAGTGAAAATCCCTCATAACTCCCATATGGCAGAGCTGAATTTTTGTTGTTGTTGTTGTTATTTTAGGTGCTAAGGATGGAACCCAAGGCCTGCTAGGTAATGCTCTACCACCGAGCGACATCCCCAGCCCTTTTTATTCTTGAGACACAAGACCTCCCTAACTTGCCCAGGCTGGTCTTGAACTTGCAATTCTTTTGCCTCAGCATCCAGAGTTGCTGAAATTACAGGTGTGGGCCACTGTGCCTGGCCTTTGTTTATCTTTTCATCTTAATGACCATTGTGAGCATTCCCCCTGTGAGTACACCCAATGGCTGAGGTAGACCATACCACCAGCTTTCAGTCTCCTAGCTGAATTGATTCTGTCCTCGGCTCTCCAGACAACACTGTACTGATTCACACCCACATGCCTGCCTCTGTGCTCTTGTGCAACAAGACCGACTAAGAACTAGAACTGCTGGGTCAAAGAGAATGAGCACCCAAAGTTCAATGAGAGGCTGGCAAGCTGCCCTGTGCCAGGCTGGGCTGGGTGCAGTCAGCAGCAAGGCCCCAGGCAGCTGCAGAAGAGGTCAGGTACAGGGCGCTGGCCCCATAGCACCCTACTACCAATGAAGAAGCTAGGCTGTGCCTGGGGTTAGGGCTCCAATCTGACAGAACCATCTTGCTTGTATATGCATAACTGGTAAGGATCAAAAATACATTCAGAATTGGAGATATCTTATAACAGCTGACACCCAAATGGCTGATAAGCAAACATAAGGTGCTCAACTGCATTTGTCATCAGGAAACCAGGCATTAAAAACCCACAGAGGGCTGAGCTGAGGTTGTGGCTCCATGGTAGAGTGCTTGCTTAGCACATGTGAGGCACCAGGTTCAATTCTCAGCACCACATAAAAACCAACAGAATAAAGGTATTGTGCCCATCTACATCTAAAAACATATTGAGGCACCTCTCCCACAGCTACTTGCTGATAGCCATGGCTGTCCTTATAGACCCTCAGTCTATAAGACAAGTACTGGAACATTCTGCACAGCACTGTCCAAGGGCCTGCATGTGGCAGGAAGGGGGATCAGGCAGCTTCACACATGAGTCCTGGGCAGCACTGAGACTGGCTGATCTCATGGAGGAGAAAGAAGCTAGCCACAGAAAGGTACATGCACATCCATTCTGTTTACATGAATGCAGAAGCAGGCATCACCAACCTATCATCTGGGGTGGAGATGGTGGAGGAGGGCCAGTGACGTGGACCACAAGACAGAGAAGCAGTCAGTTGGGGGCTTCTTGGTCTGCAAGCTGGTTTCACTGACAAGTTCAGTGTTCTCCATACAATAGGCATGGGCCGGCCTGGACCAGGAGTAATGTCGGTCTCTCCGGGGGCTCAACATAATAAGCTCACTGGGCTCTTCAGCAAGTGACACCCTTCAAAGCCAAGGCTGTACCAGAAACTACAGTGATACTTTGGTTTCCATCTATCTGTCTTCCAACTTTCAGAATTCAGAAAAGAGTAAAAGGGTTCTATTTACTGTCCCCTTTAGGCCCCAAAGAAGATATGTCTTATTCATTTTGTACTCTGGCACTTAGCCCAATAATGAGCATGCAGGGGGCACAGTGAGTGCTTGCCAGGAAACACACAAAATTGACGAGTGAATACTGCAACACCAGCAACTACACACTCCATCCACACCAAAAGGTGAAGCCTGATCAGAGGTGGAGAGGAGATGGTTTATATCATTTTTAAGGTCATTCTTGCAAGTACTGGCCACACACAAGGAGTAGACAACTCACTTGGGAGTTCCTTTGGAGGGGTGCTTAGATCTGGTCAATTCAGTTAACAGCATGTTTGTTGTTCAAGCCCTTACAATGAGCAGATGAGAACTGTCTCTTCCACCCTCTTCCTCTAGGTCTTTAGAGGATAACAGGCTCTCTAGGCCACTACTAGACAACAGAAGCTCAATGAAAGCCACAGGTGCAATTTAAAAATACTTTTAGTTAAGCCGGGCATGGTGGCACATGCTCATAATCCTAGTGACCCTGGAGGCTGAGGCGGGAGGATTAAGTTCAAGTTCAAGTTCAAGACCAACCCTAGCAACTTAGCAAGACCCTGTCTCAAAATAAAATAAAAAGTGCTCAAGATATAGTTTAGTGGTAGAGCACCTCTGGGTTCAACCCCCCAGTACCACCAAAAACAAAACAAAACAGACAGACAAAAAACAATCAAAGAAAAGAAATAAAAAGAAGAAGAAAAGGTTTTAGTTAACAAATATATCTAAAATATTACATCAACAGATGATTTATATAACTACCACTGATGAGTTAGTGCACCTTGCTTTTCTTCCACACTACACTGGTGTGGATTTTATACTCCTGATGCCTCACCCACATGGCCACTGCCAGCTCTAGAGCAGGCAGCTCTAGCCCTCAGCTTCATGCCCAGGAAGTTCCTGCCCACTCCTTTGATTTCTTGAAAGAAAGTGGCTGGAGCTGGGTTGGATTTGGCTGCTTCCAGGCCGTGGACTGAGGGGGTGCAGCTGCAGAATGCAGGCTGCTTGGCTCCAGGCCAGAATTCCTCCCCACCACATTCCACCTGCGCTCCTGCAGGATCTCAGCCCAAATGGCACCTGGTTAGGGACAGTGCTGGAGGAAACACTACATGAGACCTAAGCAAAGGCTGAGAAAAAGCAGCCTTCTGTTGTCAACAGCAGAACCCTCAAAGTCTCAGCTTGCCAACAGTGTGAACTGATTTTCTCTGAGGCTGGGACAAAGAACACTGATGGTGGCTCTCTCACTAGGTGGTACTGCTGGGGATGTGAGTTGAAAGGAGCCATGCTGAGCCCCCCCATAGCCCAGGACAGCCCCACAACCATGCCTTACCTACCCACATCACTGATGGAAGCCAAGACCCCTCAGTGTAAAATGGCAATAGCTATCCTGATTTCACCAGGTTGTCAGAAGGCTGGACACTGGACTCCATGTGAAGTCACAGCACGGTAAGCATGGTGGTAAGCATTCAGTACATACCACCTGCTGTAACCCAAACATTACTGAGATACTCCATTTCAGGATAAATGCCACCAGTGAGTGAACAGCTACTACTTCTTAATAAAGAAGGCTTAAAAACTGAAGGAAACTTTAATGACTTTGGTATATGATAAGACTTAAGTAGACACTAACTTCGGGCATGAACAGAGCATGTATGACCTCCTGGGGAGCCCCTGCCCTTCCTATCAGAGTCGCCTCTGAAGACACCAACCTACACCAGGCCCTTCCTCAGCCTCATTCACCTCCTGTCAAGCAGGAGCCAGCCAGTCATGAGGGAAGAGGGAAGACACGGGACAGAGCTGTTGTGGAGCCCAGAGGTGGGCACCGGTGGGGAGCCCTCCACACTCCCCCTCTCCCCAGCACGGGAAGGGAATGGTTCTCATCACCATCCACAGATGAACAAAGCAGGTCATGGGAGTCAAGGACCTTGGCCAAGGTCATATGGTTAAACCCTCTTTCTCCCAGCAGACTCAAGATGATGTACTAGCAGGTGTCTGAGACTCTCAAAGTCGCTGTCCCCATGGCAGCCTGCTCCAAGGAAGCATTTCTTTCCTATTACTGGGTGGGACTGACCTTGAGGTTAAAACCACAGGTTTCTGGAAATGTGAATGAATCATTGCTTCAGCTTCATTTCCAGAGACAAAATGAAAAAACAAGAGATGGTAAAACAGAGCTTATTTATTCTGAGTAACCACACTCACCCCACCGCTGTAAGCATAGCACAGGCAGGGCAAAAGCACTTGGGGTCCAGATAACACAGGAAGCACAGTATGCCTGATCTTTGTCCCTGGGGTGGAGCTGTCTGGAGCAGCCTTCTCCCTTAGGATTGGTGCCAGGTCCAGGCAGGAGAGGTGGAAGCAGCAGGTCACTCCAGAACCCAAACAGCCCTCGCTGGGGTCACCACAGCCTGCCCCTTCAGCATTGGCCACCAACAAAGCTACCTAATGTGGTGCAGTGAGGCCAAACAGAAACACGAGAGCTTGCAGGTGCAGGCCATGGCAGCGCCTCCCTCCACCTCTGCAGGGCTCACCTGGGGACTCTTAGGACTGGGCTATCAGGCCACTCCTAATGTTCCCATGAGAAACTATATTTTCATTTGTCAGTGAGAAAATGATTCATTTATGTGCTTCCTGAGTAGCAGGGAAGGAGCTGGGAGCCATAGTCCCAGCACCAGGGAACCTTGCAATGAGCTCACCTGGAGAAGAGGAATGTGAAGGGGCAGGGGCCACTGTAAAGTCCCCTCCTCACCATCACTCAGGGCAACTGGTGGTGTCATATAAGGCAGGGCAAGCACTGTGAGGCATCCTCAGTCACTCACTCCACATACACCAAGATGCCACCCACTTACAAGGTGGCAGGGCAAGGAGCCACCAGCTGAGGACTGGGGTCCCCTAGACATGGCCAGGCCAGCTCCATCCTCAGTCATGGACAAAGGTGTCAATTAGCCTCCCACAGATGCTCCTTCGACACATGGGGTAACTTCCACACAGTATTTAAGTGCTCTGAGGGCTGAAAGAAGAGACATCTGGTCCCAGTGCTGGTGACCTCACCAATGCTCTGGCTCTCAAGTTTCAGCCACAGGTGGTCTAATAGCCCATCAGCAGCTCTTAAGGACTCAAGAAATCTTGGGACAAAAATATGAAGCCATGCCGGTTCAGGCAAAGCCAGAATGTCATTGACTTAGAGCCTGAAATCCCATCCACTTCCTCCCCAGGCAAGTGCATGGGTCCACTTTGTGTGCTGAAGCCTCTGTCACACATGCACCTGCCTCTGTCCAAGCAGTGAGGACAGAGCAGCAGCAGCTAGGACCACACCCTGACAGCATGCATCCATATCCGAAGGCCTTGCCCATTTCACCCTGCTGGTCCTCAGGGCATCCCATGCCCTCACTTCACAGGCAGGAGAGCTGTGGCTGAGGACAGGAACCCAGAGTGGGGAACACCCACGGGTAGTTCAAACTGAGCATAATATAAGCTCAGGAGGGAGGGCTTCATGCCCATGTCAGTGTTCTGTTCTGACAAGCCAGCACCTAATATGGGCAGGCACTCACCTCGAGGACCACCAGCTGTCCCCACAGCTCCCTACCTGGATGGCACACGTCCCAGTAGGTCCAGCTTCCCATACCCCCCTTTAAAGCCAAAGCCTGTTTGTTAGATGTGTTCATAGCCTCTATCACTAGGGAAGCAAGTCACCACAAGACCAAAGGAAGACTTTTTGGCCAGTGTGGCTTGTAAAAGTGATTCACCCCTCTCGAAGAGCAGGACCAGATGGCGGGGCCTAGCAGGGGCACACAGAGGGCTGGCTGTTTGGCACCTGGTAAATCACTCAGGCCTAGGAGGAAGAGGCCACAATCACACACTGGCTCTCCCAACTGGGGGGGGGGGGTGGTCGTAGGTGGAGCCTGACTCATTTTAAACAATGGGCTGGGGAAGAACTTGTACTTCAGGGATGCCTGGAGTTGGGAGGTTGCTAAAAGAATCAGGGACAGGGGTTTTCCTAAGTCAGAAAGGTTCCATTCTCACTGAATTTATACCTTAACCATCTGGGATCAGTGGTAGAGGGACTTCACAATACTGATTAAAAGGCTCATCAGCAATGTGGTGTTTTTTGCTTTGTTTTGTTTTACGGTATTGAGAATTTGAATGCAGGGATGTTTTACCACTGAACTATACCCCTAGTCCTATTTACTTATTGAACCCAAAGGCACTTAACCACTGAGCCACATCCCCACCTTTAAAAAAATATTTCATTTAGAAACAGAGTCTTGATAAGTCACTTAGGGCCTTGTTAAATTGCTAAGGCTAACCTTGAACTTGTGATCCTCTTGCCTCAAGACTTCGAGCGACTGGGATTACAAGCATGTGCCATCACACCTGGCCCTTTTTATTTTTTTATTTTGAAACAGGTCTTGCTAAATTGCTAAACTCAAACTTGCAAACTTCCTGCCTCAGCCTCCTGAGTTACTGAGATTATAGGCGTGTACCACGGTGCTCAGCAATGTTTTCTTACGAGATAGCCATCCTCTCTCCTGGCCCTAACACTTCTCCATCTCCTTCCAAATTATCTACCTCATCAAGGACAGTGCTTCAGGGAAAATCCAGGGGAATCTTTTCTTCAAAAACTTGCCTGGGCAGTACTCAGCAGGTCGAGGCAGAGAGCCCCAGCGTTCTGGACAATGTGGGGAGACCTCATCTCAACAAAATCCCTCAGGTGCTTATCTGAGAATCCTCAGGGCAGGAACTGGCATGCTGCTGGAGAAGGGGGGTCTGTTCTCCCTCAGCCGCTGTACCCTTTATGTCTCCTATTTTAAAACAGCCAGTCTTCCCACAGAAGGCAGGCTCTGCTTGTCAGAGGGCCCACCAGGTCAGAGGAAGGCAGATACCTGTCTTCTCCAAGCTGGGAGTTTGGCTTCTTGCTCAATGAAACAAAGTTAAAAAGTCAAATTCAGGGGCTGGGGTTGTGGCTCAGAGGTAGAGTACCTGCCTACCGTGTGAGGCGCTGGGTTCGATCCACAGCACCACATAAAAATAAAATACAGGTATTGTGTCCATCTACAACTAAAAAATGTTTTTGTTTTTTTTTTAAATATCAAATTCAGGCCCACCCCCTGGGTTGAATACAGCTTGGCTGAGCTATTTCAACCAGCCCAGACCTGGGGATTTGCACAGCAAGTAGCTGTGCAGCTGAACAGAAATATAGGCCCTTCCTACAAAAGCTAAAGGGAAGTAGAGCCATGCCTATGGAGACAGCCGAATGCTAACAACACAAAAAGGCTACTTTTGAGAGATCCAGAAAAAGTTCACAAGCGAAGCCCTGAACTGAGTCCTCCAAACAGAGTTGATCTGGCTGTGAAAAAGAGGAGGCTGACCCAGGTCTGGGTCTATAATCCCAGACACTTGGGAAGTGGAAGCAGGAGGATCACAAATTTGAGGTCCACTTGGGCAACTTGGGAAGACTCTGTCTCAAAATGAAAAATACAAAGGGCTAGGATGTAGCTCAGTGGTAGAGCACTTGCCCAGCACACACCAGGCTGAGCGGGGTGCGGAGTTGGGGAGATTCAAAGCGGCCCTGGCCACCTGGGGCCAGTACTCCACTGCTAACCTTTGCTATAGTAACACCCCCCAGCAGGTCCCCAAATCAACTCCCCAGCTTAAACTATGAAGTGAAACACAAGACGCCAGAGGCACCCAGGTGGTATAGCTAAATTCTTGAAACTTACTTCAGCCATAACTGGCTTGCGACAGCTCCCCCTTTTCCTGGACTCGGAGGTGCTGCTGCAGGTCAGGGTCGGTAGGGACCACAAACTTTGACCAAGTCACCATGATGCTGGCTGAGCTTCCTGAGCAGGTCCTGGAACTGAGGTGAAGGCAAAGGGGCGCCATTTCTAAGGGAGAATTAGCTTATGGGAAGTTCTCACGGTGTCCAAAGACTTTAAGACCATGACCAAGTCACAAAGGATTTAAATTCTTTTTCACTGGGTTAATTTCTGAAAAACCAGTGTCCTGATCCTATCATCTGACAGAGCAAGGGCTGGGCCTTCGATGATAGTTACTGTCTCCAGCTCTCCAGCCCATCTGACAGGGGACTCCTGACTCTACTGAACCTGGGTTTTCACAAACCTGCAGGAGACTGCAGTAAGCTGGCTCAGAAGATAGGGTCTTAGGAAGAAAGGTAAAGCTGCTACAATATTCCGAATCTCAGTTGAAGAAGAGGGTGGGTGTGCAAGGGCACGTGGAAGGGGACACGCCGGGGGAATCCACCCCACCTAGGATGAGCCTCTCCTGCTGGGGAACAAACAAATCTGTGCCCAGCAGGCCTGCATTACCGGCATCAGGGGAGGCTATGACCCATCAGTTCTAGCCACCAAAGTCCAAGTGACCAATCACCCCAGCAAGGAAATTCAGCCAACCCAGGGGTGTTCTGAGCCTGCGCCACTCAGAACACCAGTCAGAGTAGGTAAGTGCTTCCCAAAGACCTGCTGTGTTTTGGCCTGTGTGATGACATGTTCCATCCAGAGTGGAGGAACAAGGGGTTGGGCTACTCTTCCTCTTGCTGAACGACTTACTTTTACATAGCTGTAGTGTTTGCTTAACACCTACTCTGGGCTGGGAAAAAAAAATGTGCCTTTTGCCCTGGAGTAACTGCTTGGCAACAGTATTCTCCAGAGGGGAGGACAGTGGGTCAGAAAGACAGGGTGTTGGGTGAGAGGGTGTGCATACACCACCACGGGCCTCACAGTCAGAAGAAGGCAGATCTGGACACAATCTTTTTGTTCACCTGGGAAACACAAAGCATAAACAGTTATTTTTAATGCAGAATTTCTAAAAGGGAGAAGGAGATGTTAACCCAACCAAGCCAGGTGGCCTCAGGTTGGTTCTGCTCAGGAACAGGCCTAGAGCTTGCAGTCTGGGGCCAGATTCCACTGCTGACCTGACCTGTGGATTAACTGTATCCTCAGTAGAAAACAAAGTAACTTTAAAGTCCCTCCAGCATATTCTAAGATGATAACCACATTTTACATTTGAGATGGAAAACCATGAGATTTCTAAACAGGAAAACACAATCAACTGGGAAAATACGCAGCCCTGAGCACAGGTCCTCTGGTCTGAAGAAAGCAGGACACGCCTGTCCATGAGGACCCCCACCTGTGTGGGGTCACAACAGCTCCTTCCTTAGGGAGGGAAGCAGGAGGAAGGGCAATCCAACAGTGTTCAACGGAAATTTCCAGGAGCCACCAAGAGACCATGAAGAAAATCTGCTGCTTTGTTCTCTTCCAGGAAGACAGGCCCTGGGTGTAACCACCATGGCCATATCTTCTAAAAGACAGCTTTCATTCTGTGACTGGCGTCTCCAGTCACCCTGTCCTCAGAACTAAGGGATCCTTGGCTTCAAAGACATGCAACTCAAAAGGACCAGCAAGTATGCCTGTAGGCGCATGAGAGCTGCAGCTGCAGCAACGAATGGGTATGGATACTTTGAAGAAGCGCATTATGGAGCCAGAAAGTATGCACGTTTTTTGAGGCTACCTTTTAAAGCATATTTGGTTCTAATTGTCTTTGCATATTTAAGCACTACCACAGAGCAGGGATTGAAATATGTCTACTTTCTTTATAATAATATTTTTTTATTCTTTGTGGCAGGGGTTGAGCTTAGTATTTTTAAATTTTTCATCAAAACAAAAATATTACTACAGAACTCTGTGTCCTGAAGCTTGAGGAAAGTCTGGATTGCTTCAAAGGGCTGCTTGTCACTTTATCTTCAACAAGAAGTTCTGAGAGCAGAGAACCTAAACCAACCATGAAAAAAGGCTAATTCTAAAATGCTAAAATAGTAGGGAGGGGAGCATGGAAGGAGTAGATGAATTCTAGATAGGGCAGAGGGGTGGGAGGGGGAAGAGAGGGGCAGGGGGTTAACAATGATGGTGGAATGTGATGGACATCATTATCCAAAGTACAGGTATAAAGACATGAATTGGTGTGAACATACTTTATATATAAACAGAGATATGAAAAATTGTGCTCTGTGTGTGTAATAAGAATTGTAATGCATTCTGCTGTCATGTATTTAAAAAATAAAACCAATTAAAAAATATAAAATGCTAAAATAGTATAGTCTGTGCATAACTGAAATCCCAGCAACTTGGGAGGCTGAAACAGGAGGATAACAAATTTGAGGCCAGGCTCAGCAACTTACAGAGACCCTGTCTCAAAGTAAAAAAATAAAAAAGGGCTGGGGATGTAGCTCAAGGGTTGAGCACCTCTCGATTCCAGCCCCAGACCATACATACACACATAAATAAATAAATAGCTAAAATTCACAATTGCTTCTTTCCAGTCTTACAGAGCACTCTCAGATTTTAAAATCCTAGTCTTTTACTCAAGGAAATCAACCTGACATAAACATGAGCTCAGACCTCTGTGTCATAAACTGGCCCTAGGCCAGCTCCCCAGTGTGCAAAAGGCCACCACTAATGTCCCTCTTCCTCAGGAACCCAAGAATCTGGATCTCTGAATTTAGTTCAGGAAACAACTCATCTATACACAGTTGCCCCATCTGCCAGCCAGGACCTAGCAGGAGCCTGGGGAGGTGTGGGTGTGGGTCAACCCTCCTCTGAAAGAAAGATCCCCTGGGTGGAGGAGAATAGTGGAAGGAAGCAGGGGAGGCAGGCAGATGGGCACAAATACTCAGAGGGTCAGGGATGCCTTCAGGCCTCTCCATGGGCCACAGGTGGGCAGGGGTATGTGGCCTGAAGAGGGCATGCCTGAGTGCATGGAGAGGCAAGAGCACAGTGAGTCAGGCGTACCAGAGAGCTGGTAGAGGCTGTCCTGGGAGGCCAGGGCATATAAGTGCCAGCACGGCAATGGGGCTGCATGGGTCCTACTGGGTCAGGAAGCCTCACAGCCTCCCGAGAATGCTACAACATGTGGTTCTGGGGTGCAGGATATGCTTCCTTCTCTGCTGCCAAAAGCGCTAATTCAGAAATCTAAATACGGTATCCAAGGCGGAAGCCTTCCACCCAGCCATCTTTCCTCCAACCAAGCGATCCCGTTGTTCCCAACGTTCTGGTGATGAGATGCCTAGCCAAAAATGAATTCTCCCAATTTTGTCTTAAAGTACAAGGCCACAAGGCTAAATCCAAAGCGTGTCCTGGGACACCCCCTGGGGGGAGGGTAAAGAAGAAGAGTGAAGGTGAGCAGGGCCCATCCCTTCCACACTGCGCTCTAGCACTAGCCTGCAACGTGGGCAGCACCCACTGCCAGCCCTGCCAGGCAGGCCAACTTTCATCTTTCTAAAGCTCAGAGAAAAAGACCAGGTCCAAAGCTACACAACAACTGGGAAAGCCTGAGCATAGACACTACTTGGCTGAGTATAAGCTCACCAAATATTCCTGACACCTAAGTCAGTGACCACGTCTTTTAGGTGGGCAGGTGCTGGGTAGATGGCATGGCAGTAACATGGAAGGAAAATAATAATAAAAAAAGAAAACCATGGACAGGAAAGGGCTGTTAGAACCTCCCCCTACTGCCGCAACCCGGCTGGGCACAGAATCACAAGCCACTCAAGCAGGAACAAAGTTTTATTTTTAAAAAGGCCACCAGTGCCCCGTGTGCGCCCTGCTAACAAGCTGGTCCACACACGTGTGTGTCTCTACCGGAATCGCCCCCCCCCCCCCGAAATTCCCTCCTACTATCCTTCCCCAACCAATGGGAACTCTCCGGGAGTCCCGTAACATGAGTCCTGTAACATGAGTCCCATAGCAGGCACCAGGGAAACAGCAGGAGTCCAATTTCCATATGAATGTAAATCTTAACATAATCATATCATCTCAATGGCTAGCTGGCAGTCACCTAAACCAAAGGTGCCGTGTATCAAAATACTTTTGCTATGGCTCCTAGCACCCTACTCCAGAGGAAAGAGAAGGGCAGTGAGCAAATGAGGGCCTTCAGAGTGCCCCCACCAGTGGCCAGGAATCCGCAGGGCAGCTGACTCCCCAGGTACCATGATGAGATCTCCAACATGGGAAGGAACTTTGGGAGTGTAACTGCTGAACAATCATGGGGCTTCACTCAGCTTCCAATGGAACCCCTTCCTTCTATTGGTGGTGGATATCACTGGGTGATACAGGGTGGCTGATACAGGGCAGGCAGAACTAACTGATACCTGGAGCCAAGTCCTTTTGTTCTATTCCAAGGTTGCCAGTTGGCTAGGACTAGATCTCAAGAAAGAAGTGAGCATGGGGTCACCACCACAGCATTGTGCCAATCTGGGGACACTGCAATACAGTTCTCATCCCTGAAATGGGAGGAGACCTGGCTTTCAATGGTGTCAAGCAGGCACAGCACCATTTCCCTGAGACTCCTTTCTCATCTGGAAATTGAGAGCATTAGGTTATGCCAGTGGTTCTTACCGTGGTCCTGAGCCTACAGCAGTCACTGCCCCCCTGAAAGGACTTAGAGATGCACACTCTTGCACCACCATAGATCAGAAACTTAGGTGGGCTCAGCAATTGATGTGACCAAGTCCTCTAGGAGACAGGGAGCCCACTGGGTCTGAAGCCTAGCCTCGCTGACCCTTTCCACCCTTCCCTACATGCTACACTGCTCCATTATCCAGCAAATACCTGCCAAATGTCTACTATGCACTAGGTACCCAGGACCCCCGGGAATAACCCAAGTCTGCCCTGTGGTGAGCCATGTGCAAGCTCCATTCATGTGGAAGGGCACATGGCTTGTTTGCTAGTTAGTCACCATATAAGTGGCCCAGCTGTACTTTCTAGCAGCTCTCATCTTCAGCCATGATCTTCTTCCAAAAATTACTGTACTTTTTTAAAAAAAATAAGGTACTCATGGGCTGGGGATGTGGCTCAGTGCTAAAGTGCTTGCCAAGCATGTATGAGTCTCTGGGTTTAATCCCCAATATTCTGCATACAAATGGAAATGCAAGATGCTCACATAAAATGTCACTGCATCGCTATTGATGAAAGAAACGGGTGTGCATATGGGAGGAGGGTCGTCTTGGGGATGGAACCCAGGGCCTTGTGCATGTGAAGCAAGTACTCTACTACTGAGTTAACATCCCCAGCCCTATGTAGGCCCAATTATATAAAAACAAAGTCAACTGGAAACATTCTAAAAAAATTATAGAAAAGAGTATCAGAGATGACGTTTCTTTCTCCTAAAACTATTTTAGTGCTCACAGTTTCAAAGGTCTTGAATGTTATTCCAAGCTCAAAATAACAAACATCAAGTGGCATTTTTAGCAATCCATTTTGCTTCAGGAGTTGTACACAGGAAATGCAAAAGCAAAAACAAAAGCTAAAATGCTCTACCCTAAGAGGAAAGACGCAAACTACCATAATGCTAAAAATGGGACTAAAATGACCCCCCTCCCTTACACTGAAGGGTCCTGCAAAAGGCATCTGCCAAGAGCTCTCCCTCCTCTCTCCCACCGAGGCAGGCTAGGGAGGGTACATGAGGCGTGGCCACAGAAGGCAAACAGCGGTCCAGCTGCCGCAGAGCCCGACGGGAACAAGAGTCTAGGTCCACTCCAACCCATCTTGCTCACTCCATGTCAAGCCTCAGTAGAACCACACAGGGGTTTGAGCCCTTGAGCAAAAGCAAAAGCCAGAGTTTTCACACAAGCCGCAGTCCATCTCCATGAGTTAAAACAACTCACCTAATAATCGGTGCAACACACTCACAGCGGCTTCTGCTCAGAAGTAAGGTCAAAGAGAACCACAAAGCTAATGTGAAAAGTTACAAAACAATTCACCCAATGGCAAGTCTTCATCTAGGCAACGAGAAACACATAATCAGTAGACAGTCAAAGCAAGCGAGGTCAGAGTGCAGGACACAAGCCCGACTGTGACTGAGCTGCAGCTGGTTGGCTCTGAGTTTACCAGGGGCAAGTTTTATCCCTTAGAAGAAAGTATATGAACCCAAGAGAAGATATAGCTTTTCCCAGTACCGCTTCTCAAGGCAGATGTAAAGTAACTGGGAACCGAGTTTTCAACTTTCATTTTACAAAATCTACAATATTCTTAAAAAAAACACAAAACTTTCAATACAGGGCTGGGGTTGTGGCTCAGTGGTAGAGCACTTGCCTAGCATGTGCGAGGCTCTGGGTTCAATCTCAGCACCACATAAAAGTAAATAGGATAAAGGTGTTGTGTCCATCTACAACTAAAAAATATATTTTAAAAAACCTTCAACATCTATACCTCAGGAAAAATCAATAGTCCAATAAATTCATATTAAAGATATTTCTTGGGGAAGCTAAACTATTAATATAGCCCAGAGTGCTGTTTTCAGGAACTACAATTAACACAGAAATAACCCCTGAAGAAACTGATGCCATAACAGAAGTCCGCTTCCACCCGCCTGTTTCTGGCAGCAGCAATGGGGGCGCAGTAGCCCACTGCCCAGCCCAGGCACCACCATGCAAACATCAGCCACGGGCCACAGGAACACTAGGGTTTGGTGTTACTGTTTCCCCTGCTTTTTATGAATGAAACAGGGTAGGTCTGGAAGGACAGTCACTAGACCAACGGGCTACAGGACACTCAAGACATCAGAAATCCCTCCATGGAATGTCATCATGAACATGGCCCCACACTCTGCAAGAGGGGCCCCTGAAGTTCAAGTGAAGAAAGCAGGCCCTGACGGGGATTCACTGGCAAGAGTAGTTCATGAGCAGTGAGTGAAGGACGGGTCCTAAGGGTCCCCAGGAGCCACTGTCTTGAAGCTGGGGCTGACTTCTTGGGAGGACAGTCAGGCTAGCCTACCCGCTGCATGTCCCTCAGTGACAGACTGGAGCAGTGGTGTGCAGGGTCCTCTCCTCCACTGTGTTCAGGGCATCTCCTTATGAGTGGCTTGCCAGAAATACTCTGTCAGTGTCATGTGTGGCTTGGCCCAGTGAAAAGAAAAAGGGAACCAGAGATTTAGAAGCTCTTCAAAACAGAGATTCAGATGTCCCATCCAGGTGGTATCACATTAGGGCTTGGGTTAAACCTTCCCTGGTGCTCAGCTGAGGGAAGAGCACCTCGGGCTGAAATTCTGCAGTCACTGGCTGGGACTCTGCTTGCTGCAAGTCTGACTTCATCACTTGCGAGCTCTGAAAGCATGGACATCAAATCTCCCCTCCTCATTAGCAAATGGAGGCAGGACACACTAAGGCTGCTGAGAGTAGTGAGAGAGAGAATTCGCAGTCATGAAATTAAGCTTTTTTGCACAAGTGCCTTGTTCCTTTACATACATCACAAACAGTTACCAAGAAGAGGGATATTTTTTCCTATCATTCCAGTGATCAACTTCATTAAATTTAATAACTGATGCCATAATTTTATCTAAGTTACCATCTCCATATTCCATTTGTCAAGTAACATAATAATTTTTCTTTTTCTTTTGAGACGTGCGTGATCTGCCTAAGTTGTCCAGGTCCCAGTAATCTTCCCACCTGGTCTCCCAAGGAGCTGGACTTCAGGTCCATTTCACTGTAATGGCTAAGTGACTCAATAATCTAAGGACAACTTTTTTGGGGGGCGGGGAGTAAAAAATGCTGGGGATGGAACCCAGGGCCTCCCCTCAGACATGCCAGGCCAAGTGTTCCACCACTGAGCTTCAACCCCAGCCCCAAGGACAAGTTTCAAGGGGGAAATACCTAGTGCAGGTTCCCAGGGTTGGCCAGGGTTTTTTGTTTGTTTTTACTTTTTAGTTGTTGATGGATCTTTATTTTTATTATTTATATGCGGTGCTGAGGATCGAACCCAGTACCTCACACATGCTAGGCAAGTGCTCTACCACTGAGCCACAACCCCAGCCCAGGATTTTTATAATGTTAAATATGTAGCAGTGACACCTGGCAGTGACCTTCTTAAAGGCTTTGTTATTGCTGCATAACGAAATACCACAGATTGAGCAGCTGGCAGTGGCCACCTGCCTCGCAGGCTCTGGGAGTCAGGATCCCAGCACAGCATAGTCAGATCTCCCTGAGGCTGTAGTCAGGTGCTATGGGCACAGCGCTTGCCTGTAGGTGCCACCAGGGAAGGGTCTAAAAGTGATTACAGGAGACCAAAATGTGCCACCTGAAACAGACTTCTTTGGCAGGTTTATTCTGACTCACAGACCACAGTAAAGCTCTGTCCTTGTGGAAGAACTTGGCACCCATAAAGAAAAGCTACACTGGTAAAGGGGTACGCTAGGAAGCTGCTCAGACTTCCATGGCCTGAAAGACTCTATACAGTAAGCAGGATTCCTCCCTCACCCCAACAGGAGCCCCAGCCCTGCTCTTTCCTGAACAGCACTTCTCCCAGTTCTGCCTGGTGGGATGCCTGTGCCTGCCTAACTAAACATGGTTTACTTCTTGCTGATCTGTTTTATGTCAATTTAATCGTAGTCCCATCAGGAAACCTACAGGGTGGAGGGAAGCCATTTTTCTGCCCCCTACCCAGAGAGGATTAAGGGCCCCAGCCCTTGCTGGTTGAAGGATGGAAGACACCCTCAGCTCAAGAATGTCTCCAGAGTGAGTCTGCTGGCAAGATAAGCTCAATAATCTCACTCTGGGAGTGACATTCCCTGCCTTCCCCACATTGGAGTCATAGGTCCTGTCCATACTCAAAGGGAGGGGAATCCCACAGAGGTATGGACACCAGGAGGCAGGAATCAGAGACCACATGGGCATGGCCACCTTACAACTGTCCAATTGAATCAAACTTATAATTAAATGCAAATAAACTAATTCCACCCCAAAATTTAGATGAACGGAATTGGTTTACGGACTACATGGCCCGTGTCCTTGAGACTGCACTGTTAGTAACCACAGGACACGCTGTGGGAGCTCAGGACAGTCATCACAGGGTCTTCCCCACTCTCTTCCTGGTGTGCCTACAGCCATCACTGGGATCTCGGTGGCTCTCAGTCCAGGAACATCACTACCTGCACAGTAAGCCTGACCCGCCCTCGCCCCCTGGACTGAAGGAACACAGCATCGGGCGGTCTCCTGAACCCCAGGGCCAGTGGTGCACAGACAGAACAAGAGACAGATAGAGGGTGGAGGTGGGTTAAGTATTTTGGGAGACCACTTTCATTTCCACTGATGAACATCTGATCCCAGGAGAGAAGCAACGGTTTCCTCAGCCCTGCTCATCTTTTAAGGTGCCAGTATCTCACTCCCTGCTCTGACTTTGGAGGAAGATAGCAATTTCCTTCACACCATAGTCCCTAAATATAAAATTAATTCCTTTATTTGCTCTACAGCAGAGGGCTGCAAACTTTCCTTTTAAAGGGCAAGATGCTAAATATTGTTGGTTCTGTGGGCCACAGTCTCCTGTAACAGCTCAGCTGCCACTTAGGCAGGTAAGATAAGTGTATGAATGGGTGTGGCTCTGTGCTAATGAAATTCCCACTACAAAGCCAGGCAGCTGACTGATCTGGCCAGTAGTTTATGATTCCTGCTCCAAAGAAATAGCACTGTGGGCTGGGGATGTGGCTCAAGCGGTAGCACGCTTGCCTGGCATGCGTGCAGCCCGGGTTCGATTCTCAGCACCAAATACAAAGATGTTGTGTCTACTGAAAACTAAAAAATAAATATTAAAAAAAATTCTCTCTAAAAAAAAATAAATAAAGGAAGAAATAGCATTGTGGCCAGTATGGGGACACACCCCTGTAATCCCAGCTACTTGAGGCTAAGGTAGGAGGATGGCAAATTGGAGGCCAGCATCAGTACTCAGTGAGTCCCTATTTGAAAATAAAGAATAAATACAAGGAGAGAGGAGGGAGGGGTAAGGGAGGGGGAAGAGAGAAGAGTTAGGGAAAGGGAGAAAGAACATTCCATCCCAAGGCTGAGAAGACCACAGTGGTTCTCGAGGGTGATGCTGGTGGGGCATGATGCTACCTTACTCAGTGCATCCCGCCTGTGTGTATTGCAGCTCCACCATACAACTGGACATCAACCCGAAGGCCGCCAAAGCCCACCTTGAAGTCAGTGTCAAGTCACATCCAGACCATCTGGATACACTAGGTTCCTCTGTTCAAACCATTACTTTCTCCCAAAGACCTTCCCTGACCTCCCAACTAGGTAACTGGGTTGGAGCTTTCTGCTAAACTGTGCCTGTGTGGCAGGCCAGTGTCATGCCTCCTTCCTCCCCCCAAAAATCAGTTTTGCTTGGTGCCATCTCCAGTGCCCAGCTCAGGGCCAAAGGCTTAGAAAGTCCTCACTGACATCCGTCAAATGGATTAGAGGAGCTGGGCACAGTGACGCACACCTGAAATCCCAGAGGCTCGTGAAGCTGAGACAGGAGGATCGCAAGTTCAAAGCCAGCCTCAGCAGGGCTGGGGACATAGCTCAGTTGGTAGAGTGCTTGCCTTGCATGCACAAAGCCCTGGGTTCAATCCCCAGCACCACCAAAAAAAAAAAAAAAAAAAAAAAAAAAGCCAGCCTCAGCAACAGCAAGAAGCTAAGCACCTCAGTGAGACTCTGTCTCTAAATAAAATACAAAATAGAGCTGGGGATGTGGCTCAGTGGTGGAGTGCCCCTGAGTTCAATCCCCAGTACCCTCCCCCTACCCCAAAAAAGAACTGGAAGATTGGATTCCATGATGTGCTTTTTCAAACCCAGGTACTTTATAGACACAGCAGTTAAATACCATCACAAAGTCTTTCTACAATTACTTAGTTGAACTATAAAGAGAGTTCTGGCAAAAAAAGGAAAATAAAAAATAAGACAAACATTCCAACTGCCGAAGTTTAACACTACTGTGCAAGTATAATAAAATTACCAATCATATCCATTGCATTAAACATATCCATTGCATTAAACGAACATCATGTGAATCCTGCTCTGGCTTCTCCACAATGCTGGGACGTTTGGGAAGGTGAGCCTGAGTGGCGGTTTTGCTCAAGAATCCTCAGTAGCGCTGCAGAGTGGCCACAGAGCCATCCATGAGGAGCCCTCACCCCTCCACACAAGCCTGCTCTCCGTTGAACACACTTCCTTCAAACTGCCCTTTCTTTTTTTTTTCTTTTTATTTATTTATTTTTTTATTGTTGGTCGTTCAAAACATTACATAGTTCTTAATACATCATATTTCACAGTTTGATTCAAGTGGGTTATGAACTCCCAATTTTACCCCGTATACAGATTGCTGTATCACATCAGTTACCCTTCCATTGATTGACATATTGCCTTTCTAGTGTCTGATGTATTCTGCTGTCTGTCCTATTCTCTACTATCCCCCCTCCCCTCCCCTCCCCTCCCCTTTTCTCTCTCTACCCCTTCTAATACAAATGGAAGAAATGATTTTCAAACTGCCCTTTCTGAAAAGAGCAAGCCCCCTCAGCTTGTTCTTAGCTGGAAGAGGCAAAGGAGACACATGGAAGCAAATCAGTCACTGGCACAGCCAGCCTCCTGGGACCCTTTGAAACACGATGCTGGCGACATTGAACTTAGCAAGAAACTCCCACCTCTCTCCTGCAAGCCATGTACCTAGGAGGCGCCACCCCACATCTCACAAAGGTCATTTTAATATAAACAGGAAATTAACTTGTCACTCCTGACACTGTGTCATCATAGGGTTGGGGCCCTTGGAGCAACCTCTAGTTACCCGCAGGAGGACACCTGGCAGAGCAGTTCTGAGGATCATGTGAGCCACTCATGGATGGAGGCTTTCTGGGACCCTAATGAGAAACATTTTCATTAGGAGCCCAACTGCCCATGAAGAGAAAGAAAAATAAGTTCAGCGGGGTCTCTCAACCTTCTTCTGGGTTTGTTTGGGCAGCTCCCTCCCCAGGCACAGGTGCCAGGTAAGAGGGAGAGCTCTCCAAGTGGACATGTAGCACTGTCCATTGAGGCTACTCCTGTAAAAAGCCCCCGAATCCCACAAGTGAAGAACTTTGGGGAGAAATGAAGTTAACTTCTCAAGTATGTGAACATCTACAGCCAACAGTTTAGACTTCCATGGCTAATACCGATTGAAAAGGCCCTAAAAGAGCCACTATCCACTGTTTATACATGAACCAAATAAACAACATGGATTTCCTCTCATGTTCCACGTCTCAGTGGATGGCAAGCACCTTCCAACACAAACCAGAAACCTGAGGCCACCCAGGCCCCCTGCACTCTTTCAAAACCCAGAGCTCATTCACTTCTAGCCTATTTACATCTTACCTTCCAAGTACCCAGGGACTCTGTGCTACTGCCACCAGCCTCCGGGACACCTAACTCACCCTCAGAGCTGCACTCCTGCCTCTCCAGGGCTCTCTCCCTCCAAGCCATCATTTTTTCAAAGCACAAATCTGATCTCTTCCTTCTTTATCAATCTCTTAGAGAGACAGGCAGGCACACAGACAGACAGACAGACAGACAGACAGACACACACACACACACACACACACACACACACCATTGAAAATACTTTGTGGCTTCCTGGCTTGTTGGTACCCTGAACTCAAGGCTCTGACAGGGCTACAGTCCACATCTCAGGTCCTAAGTGCCTCTGCCTCAGGGCCTATGCCCATGATCTCCTCCCTCCCCAAGAGCCACTGACACTTCACCTAATTAACTCTGACTTAGACTTCAGAGCTCCACTCTGATCTGTCCTAGTGATTATCAGTCTGTAATTATGTACCTACCCAGCTATTTCAGCTTCTTTCTTAACCAGAGTTCCCTAGAACCCTAAAGCAACTATTGAAGTAATGAATCATAGTAGCTTCTCTCTATATATCTAGAATGATACTAGCTATATACTGTCCCTGGAAGACCTAAGAAAACAGTCACACCAGGTTCAGATGAGGAACCAGGTCTGGAGAGATATGCACCTATAGTATTGACGCATAGCAGGTTTTGTTGCCTGAAAATGAAACAAGAAAGTGATCAATGAACCACGCACCCCATGTGTTGGCTCCTCCCCCCACCCCGCGACTCCTGTCCAGTCTGCTCCCTTTCCTGGGACTGTCTAAACCACACAAGTCACCTCAGACATCACACGCAGCATGATATCTAGCTGCAGCTCAGGAAGGACACAAGGACCCCAGTGAGGCACCCACCTTGGAGCCAGTCCTGGCTAGGCCCCTTGGCATAACCCTGGTGCAACCTGTGGTGAACCAGTTAACCCCTACCTGTCTCCTACTTGCAAAGGGACAAAGGGGGAAGACACTACCAATCTAGCCTCAGCTGTCCCATGACACTTATTAAGGTAAAAAGGAAGGTAGAAGGTGCATAGAACGTAAGGCGTCTCCTAGGACCCAAGGAAAGCTATGCAGCTGGTATCAGGAGGGCGAGAGGGAAAGATACTGCCCAGAACCAGCACCCAGCCCTCCCTGGCTCTCTCTGCCCCAGGTTCTCTGCAGACTCTACCTACAATACAGGCTTAGTCTCAGCAGGAGCTCATCCACTCTGTGGCTTTACATATGATCTGTGCCAGACTCCCTAGTTCATACTTCTGGCCTGGACATACATTTAACTGTACACTCTGCCTGGCACTTGGAGATCTAAGAGGCTGCTGTCACACTGAGCAGGACCTGGTCTCCCTCCACGACTGGCTTCCTGACAGCTGTCCCATCTAAGTTGACAACAACCTCATCTGCACAGCGGCTGCTAGGGCCAGAAGCCCTAGAGGCATCCTTGATCCCTCTTTTTCCCACCTCACATCCATTCATCAGGAAATCCTGTTGGCTCTAACTGATAAGATACGTCTGGATCTGACCACTTCCCAGCCTCTCCTCTGCACCAGCTCCCATGGGCTGCTACCCTAGCTCTGCTACCCTAGGGCTGTGTGTAGCTGAATGGGAGAGCACTTGCCTACCATTCACAGGCTCTGGGTTCTATCCCCAGCATGGCAAAAAATAAAATTTCTGATTATTTCACTGCTCTGTTCACAACTCTGTAATAGCAATACATTTCTCTCATAATGAAAGCCAAAGCCCTTGTAGTGCTCCTTAGGGCTCATGGGATCTCACTCAACTCACCCCAGCATTCACACTATTCTTTGAAACACCTACCAGGACCCCCTGCTAAGATTGCTTCTGCTCTAGGTGTGCTTGGCCAGCTCCCTTAGCTCCTCCAAGACTTACACAAACTTCACCTTCAAAATGAGCCACGTCCACAGGGCCTGTTTAACTTATCATCTGAGCCCCACTGCCTGGGACCCCTATAGTCTCCTTCCTTCCCTGCCCCGGCCCTCAGCACTTATCACCTTCTCTCACACTTCATACAGAATTCCCTAGTAGATAACATTTCCCATTTAGAAAGTTAAGTCTTGCAGTAGATCTGTGATCCACGTGACCATGCCTGGTACATGGAAGTGTCTCATCAACCATTACTACAGAAATGCACAGAGGCACTTCTTCTGGGTGCTCCTCTGTCTTACTGTGGAAGCATGTCCAGGCTGCCTGGCTCCATCCTGTAGGATTCTTCAGTGCAAATGCCCACCAAAGATCTCTGGGTCCTGGTTCAAACTCTTGGCCAGAGCCAGCTCATCTTTCCAAAGCAGGCCTCACTACATAGGTCAAGGCCAGCTGCTCATGGATGAGCTATTTATTGCCAGAGGTTCTGGGGTAAAACTGGAGACTAGCAAAGCAATCTGGAACTGTTGGGTGTGGGAGCAACAGCTCTCCCCAGCTGGCAAGCGCCCTACTGTACTGGAGCTGAGGGCCACGATGTAAGCAAAATCCCAGAAAGAGTAGGAAGAGCTCTATCACACTAGGCCTGCAGGCCCCAGCCTCCACCCAGAGAGAGCTGCTGAGAGGATTTAGTGCAGAAGAGCCACATCATGCCCTCAAGTGTCACTTAACCAGCCTCCCATCTCACCCTGACCATAAACAGATTTGTTGCCATGTATGACTGGCATAGATACTTCCTAGCAAAAACCAAAACACAATAACCAAACAATTGCCATTCTGCAGGTAGGCAATCATTCTTTATAATTCCTCATTGCTTCCCCTTTACTGCTAAAGATTTCTAAATTACCTTAGAGGCAGGAGGAGTTCCACTACAGTGTTCTGGTTCCAGTGCACCCAGGACACTGAAGTCACCTGAGGCTCCAGCAGGGCAGTGACAGCTGCTTACTTAGCTCATCAGGGTGCTGTGGGCAAGAAGCCTCAGATCCTCATGACAGGGCAGCTGGCCTTCCTGAGAGCCAGGCCTCCAGGAGAGACAGGAAGGCAGAGCATGGAGTCTTAGAAGATTCTGCTCAAGCCTGATCTAGTGTGGGAGGGAATCACACCTGGGAGTCAATGCCATGAGGCAGATTGCTAGGCCATGCTAGACCACAGTCATCTCATGTAGACCAAGGCCTGTTTTAAAGTGCCCAGGACTAACAAATGTTTTTTACTTTTTAAAAGAATTATAAGAAGGAAAATAAAGAAGTATGTGCATCAGAGATTCTATGTGGCCTGCCAAGCCTAAAATATTTACTATATGAATCCACAGAAAAAGCCTGAGGCCCTTGCTATAGACCATACATTCCTGGTGAGTGAAGAGATGTCTTAGGGTTGACTGGCTTTACGTGGCATTCCCCTTTACGTGGAATCTAATCCCTAATGAGTTTGCTGCGTACCTAGGGAAGTAGGTGCGCAGCAAACTCATTCCAAAGATCACGATGGTAATCACAAAGAGAGGACAGGAAGGAAACAGGCAGTGATTCCTTGCCCTATAGTAGATGCTGGTAGATATAGTTTGGTGCACGGGTGACTAAGCAAAAAAGCAACACAAGGACACACCTTCAAAGTGTGCAGCAATCATCAAGGTATGAAGACTCCAGCGCATAGGTCTGAAAAACTGTGACCCCAAGGGCCTCGAGCTGAGTGCTGCAGCAGACCTGTACTCCTCGCAGAGACAGCTGCCACAGTCTGCCTTCCTTTTACAGACACACAAGTTGAGGCAGCCAGAAACTAAGTAATTTCCCCAGGGTTACATGGTAAATAAATAGCAGGAGACTATTCACTTTCCCTGCAGACTACAAAAAACACAAAGACCACCTTTGCATCTTGCCTGCCCCGGAGCCCAGGCAGAGCTAAGCTGGCAGGGATCCCAAAACAGGGACTCTGAGAGCAAAGTTTGTGAGCTCCTGAAACAAGCAAGTGTAGAGGGCCCTGAAATGCCTGATGGGGACTAATGACTCACTGACTGCCCCTCTGCCTAGAGAGAACTTTAAACATATTTTCACTGAGGTCTCTGCTCTCTAACCAAATGTCATCTTTTCTGAGACTGGAATTAGCCCCTGCCCACCCATCCCTCCAGCTGCTTTCTCAATGAGCTTATTGGCTGGCAACTGTTCTGGCCCCAGGCTCACCAAGGTTCTGAGGGGCTGCTGTTCTTGCAGCAAATTAAAGGGATGTCCGATGCACAGAGGTCAGGCGAGGGCTTTAGTGTGGGCATAAACAGACTACACTCCCCCTGAACAGCCTTGACTCTGCCGTGGCTCCACTAGCCTGCTCTCCTGGGATTCACAAACCCGAGAAGATGGTCTTGCCCGAGGCTACACAGTCAGTGACAAAGCCCAAGTGCCCAGATGCTTATGCTAACTTGCCCACTCTCTGGATCCCACTCTGGAAAGCTTGACTTCCAGTTGGCTGAAGAGACAGGTTGATTATGACAGGCTCTGGAGGGCAAATGACCTGAGCAGAGGGGCTAATTTTAGACTAGTGGCAAGGTGGCCCTATGCCAGGGACAGAAAGAAGGGCAAAGAAAAAGGTAGGATAATGGAAGTCAGAAGACCTGCATGCAAGGGGGCTATCTGGACAGGGGAGTCAGCTGACAGAGGATACATGGAAGGATGGTCAAGGGACACCAAGGGACCAGCTGAGAGCAGACACAGAAATCCATCTCAATAAAAGTCCTAATTAAACACACCACTGTGACCTCAATGGGATTCTAATAAATACAGTTGTCCAATCCCCATGCAGTAAACAGGCAAGCCACAACAAGATAATCACCTCCCTCCGTCCATTCCAATTATGAGACACTAATTATCTACCAAACTATTACTCCCATGCCCAAAGAGGAAAGACAGGAGGTGGCACTCCCATCAGCTCCTGTACTCAGAAACATGAGGAAACGGAGCAGAGAAGAACGGGTCTTACATATCAAAGACCAAGTTATGGGTCCCAACAACTCTGCCACTCACCAGCCTGTGAACTTAAGCTCTCATGCTCTCAACTGTAAAATTAAGCTAATACTCTCGGCCACAAAGAATGCTTGTGGATCAAACACAACTTCATAGCCCCAGAGAGGTATGGCAGACTGTTGGCAAAACTGCTAGGCACAATGAAACATACCTGTAATCCCAGCTACTCAGGAGGCTGAAGCAGGAGGATTAGAAGTTCAAGGTCACTTTGGTCAATTTAGCAAGACCCTGCTTAAAGTAAAAATATTTAAAAGGGCTGGGGGTATATCTCAGTGGCAGAGCACATGCCTACCCTATGTAAGGCACTGGGTTCCATCCTCACTACTGCAAAAAAAAAAAAAAAAAAGATACTCCCTACTTGAAACCACACATCTTTGCAAAGGGGGACATCACCCTCCCTGCATGTCTCCAGATGACCTGCTGGAGGCACAGAGCAGTACCCTCCCTGCAGCTGACTGCAAGTTCTTGAGGGACAGGAACCCAAGTCCAGAAGTGTTAAAAATACCTAGTTTTTTAAGCTAAGCACTGTGGTGGTTTGTTAGCCATGAAGGACTGCTAGAATAACAATGAAACACAGCTGTTACAATTATGACCTCTCGGTTACCATTGAGTTTTCCTTCTCTGCTGGATGATTCCCATGAGCACTCAGTCATCATTTTTTTGCCCTTGACCCCATCACTGCAACTACCAGCAGTGTCTTCGCTCCTTGCAGCAAAGTTTCTCAGGCCAGCTCCTCCCTTTGGTTCCCTTTCATTCTTTCACCCTCAAGGCCCTTAGTGACTGCCATGGTACCAAATCTCATGGTCAAGTCTCAGCCTCGTGTGACCTGACCCAAGTCAGCAGCCTCCACTGCTCCTCTCCCTCCTCCTTAGCAACACTCCACATTGGCTTCCAGGATGCTACTGTGTTTCCCTCCTGACTTCCTGGAAGGTCTTTCCTGGGCTCTGTTGGTCCTCCCCAGGTGCTCCCCTTACTGATCCTAGAGTGCCAGGGCTCGGGCCCGGTCTCCCACCTCCTCTCACTCACTCCACACTCGGTGTGGCAGACTAAAAGCAAAGGCTCAGCCTGGCCCTGATTACAAAGACAAGGCAATCGCAGGACAACATTTAAGTCCTTTTCTAACCTGAAAACCAGATTTTTTTTTTTTTTTGCAGTGTTAGGGATTGACCCTAGAGCCTCACATCTGCTAGGCAAGTGTTCTACTTCTACTCCACATCCCCAGCCCTTTTTATTTTTATTTTAAGTTGCCAGGCTGACCTCAAACTTGAGGTCCTTTTGCCTCAGCCTCCCAAGTCCCTGGGATTACAGGTGTGCACAACCATAGCCAGAACCAGAAGATGCTATGACCTTCTGCAAAGGAAGAGTGATTTGTTTCTGATTCACCGAGTACAATTACTACAAAAAAACCACCCAAACCAAAGACACTGGAGGCCAGGGGTTGGCAAAGTTCTGCTTATTACCCAAATCCCATCAGCCACCTTTTGCAAGGCCCTCTTTTTATAGCTTGCAAGCAAGAATGCTCCTTATATTTTTAAATGAATTTCATTTAAAGTCGTTATATAAGCATCTACATAATAGTCTCAATTTTGTTTCTTCTAAAATATTCACTATCTGGCCCTTTAAGGAGTTTACTGACTCTTAACACAGATCAAGTATCCTGGGGCAGACTCCTCTGCTGTAGTCCACAAGGGCCTCTGTAAGAGTCCCCAGCACTTCAGCATGAAGTGACTTCTGAAATCAAGTGCCTCATAGCATCCCTGAGAAGAACTGGAGAGGTAATTAGATATAAAAGTAGCTGCTGGCTATTGCCATTATCTTAAATAATGGTGACGCCCTCTAAACAGCTGGAAAAGAAAGAGCTAAACATGGAAATGCACTGTACGCATGTTCCCAGGGCAAAGCACATCCTAAAGCCAGTGGTGAGGCACAGACATTGTTCTAAACTTGGAGAGATCTGATGACAGAGCCGTTTCCTTCCCTTTTCTTACCCACGCCCAAAACAACACCCTACTCTTCTCATGAGAAAAACTCTTTCACATGTATGAGCTTTTGCTTAATAAAACACAATGCTCGGGTGATGGGTGATTAGAGTCACACGCCCACTGCATACACACACAGGAGCCAGCAGGGCACACTGACCTTTAGCACCATGCCTACACACAGGAAACCACTGGCATCGCCTCAGACCCAGCCCACTGTTACACACGTCACTGTGTCACACATGGTCTATGGATACAGGCTGTGCTGTGTGGCATGGCTTTGGTATTACTCACATTTGTTGTTATATCACTATCCTGATGGACCACACCACACACTAGCTACAGGGTGTCAGACCGGTCACTTCACTTCTCTAAGCCTCAGTTTCTTCCTGGTAAAATTAGGGAACCATTTTAGAAGATTTTTTTAAATTTTCTAGCTCAAGACACCAGTGACTCTAAAAGCATGCTGAGTAACCTTTTGCTTTTAAACCTTCTCTCCCGACTCTGGACCTATTTATGATCACATCCCAACATGGCTTCAGACCTCACTGATGAACAGACTCAATAGACTCAGACACACCCTCACCCATCGCAACTGCTTGGACACCTCGAGGGCAGCAAGCTGCTAACAGACCGTGCCCCATCATACATAAGCAGGTGGCAAAGGAGAGAGAGTTGGCCCTCAACAGTAAAGAGCAAAGGGGATGCACTGGGTCCTTGCCCTGCTGCCCGGCAGCAAGCACTCCACCAACAAGGCCAGCCCCTCCAGGCTCACTCTGCAGCTTTCCTGTAAGGGAACTCTTTATAATCACTGCTCTCTGGGAGACAGAGGACAAAAAGCTGCCACGGCAAGTGGGTTTCCTCAACAAGGCTTCAGGTCTCTCTTGATAAAACTCAGCACTGGAATGTGACTGAGTCAAACCCAAATCAAAGAGCTGTGGGAAATCAAATTTTTATAACTGATAATGGCTCATGGACTTCCCATACCCATTCCCTGAGCTCCACGTCATCAGATAAGTCATCAGTATGGCATTAGCAAGTGTAGTTTGAGTTTTATAAGAACGATTTTAAAAGGACAACATCAGTACTGATGTGCAGTTAGCTTGTGGCTACTCATTGCTCACACAGATGTGGCCTTTTGGAAAATCAACATGAAAAGATCCTTTAGGCCTCTCCATCGATCCTGGCCAGGAGCTTTAAGCTGAGCCTCGCCCTGAGGAAAGCATCCAATGGAATCACAAGGCCCTCGTATGGAAGCTACTCACTGCCACCTTACCTTAAAAGCAGAAAGGGGATGTACTTCCCACATTTGGCAGCAGCGAGTGAGGTGATAAGTTGTGATCACTGACATGACAGAATGCCAGTCATTACAGTAGCTGTGAAGACCATGCAGAAGATAACTTAAAGGGTGAAATTATTTGCACATGCTGACAACATGTGAAAAATGTGTGTGTGCACAGCAGCTGTGGGGAAAAGAATGGCACCAGCCAACACCTATTCTCCCACTCACCTTCAGGTTCTTTAGCTCTAGACCCTGAGCCTGCACTTTGTCGAATTTCCCCATTTTTCTTTAATAATGCAACATCAGGGCTGGGGATACAGGTCAGCAATAGTGTGCTGGTCTGGCTTACACAGGTTCAGGGTTTCATCCCTGGCAACAAGGGACAAAATGTAACAGCATTTCAACTAAAATAAAATGTAACTCTCTGCATTTAGCCCCCAAATAATACTAATAATACACTTACCAAACACTTACTTCATGCCAGGCATTGTTCTGAGCAAACATGCACAAACTGCTTGATCCTCCTGCCACCCTATGAAATAAATACTATTTGCTGGTGGAAAAACTGAGATCCAGACGTTTAAAAGCATACCCAAGGTCAGCCAATGGAAAGTGGGTTGGCAACCAGGATCCAGCATTAGGCTCATAACCCTGTATATCTATGAATAAAACAATCACAACACAGTACTGGAAAGTGGGAAGTTAGTATTCAAATCAGCCAGAGTAGCTCACCTAGGCCTGTCCTGCAGTAACCATTTAAAAGGCATTTAACACCACAAAAAGCATTCCCATGCCCACAGAGTTCAGCCAAACTGAGGCTTTCTCAAAGTGCTAGAAGCAGCAGTAGTTTGCAGATGTGAATGACAGAGACCAATACCAATGGTCACTGAATCACAGACGTCAAGGGGACTGTTTTCCCTTTGAGAGAAGGAAATGGGTAAAGAAATATCCAAACTCACACAACTAGTTGGGATCAGGAGAAAGCTAGGCCTAGGACCCATGTCCACGGACATGATAAATCCAGGTTCTTCCTACTTGGCAACATATGATAACAAGCATTGCTATCATTTATTAAATGTTTTCTGTATGCTGAAGGCCATAATTCCTTTACATGAATCATCTCATTTAACTCTCACAATACTCCTGGAAGTGGGAATCATTATAATCTCACTTACAGATCAGGACATGCTTGAGAATGTAAAGAGTTTGTCCCCTTCCCTAAGCTGGAAGGCACTGGGCAAGTGGACAGAGGGCAGACTGGGCCCTTGCACATTCTGGACAGATACTACCTGGCACATGGGTATCCAGCTCCCAGATTCCTCTTCACTACTTAATGTGCAGAGGCAAGTCTAAACACCTCTTGCTGGCTGCAACCCAAAACTCTAAATTTGCCCCTACAGCACAGGAACCTAGACAGTGAAGCCAAGGCAAATCCCCCCCTAGCTCAGCCTCTGCTTGCCAGTCTCCTGCCCAACACCACACATCCCATGCAACCAGGTGGTGGGCTGAGCTTTCTACAGTCAGCCCTTCCACGGGTGCTGACTTCATTCACTGACACGCACATTGTGTGTAAACATGCAAACCATTAACATTTTCATTTACCAGGCTGGTATGGCCCCGAGCTGCAGGGATCTTTGAAGGAGACAACAATTCAATTTGTAATTACTGATGCAATTTTTAATTCCTAAGGAAACCTCTGCCCCCATGTTATACTTCCCAGGGCCAAAATGAACACTGTAAGCAACCCTTTAAATTGTTTCTGAGAAAGGAAGAGAGAGCCTACCTGCCTGCCTCCTAGGAGAGAAGGATTATGGGTCTGTTTCAAGAAGTTCAATTTCAAAGTTTCCCTAGATGTCTGGGTAAATAATCAAAAATTAAATGTTGATTCTTTATAAAGGCCTTTTGTGAGATGATCTCCTAAAATGTAAACAATCCTCAGTAAAATGACTCTTTGCAAATTCAGAATTATTGCAGGGTAGAGGACCACTTACCTGTTTTCATTCTCCAGCATCTCTGCCATGGGGGTAAAGAAAGGCTAAGAACATAAGTGCCCAGGGCCCTGGCCAGCACTGGTAGATGGCACTCCATGCACATCCAGGGGCAGCAGCAAACCACAGGGCGTTATCCTTGCTATGCCCATCCTTATTCACAACCTGGTGACAATGGATCAGGCAGCACTCCAGGGGCACAAGGGCCATGTGCCCAGCCCTTAGGGGGTTCACAATCAGGTGGTAAACAGATTTTTAAAATAAAAATTCCCATTGTTTTGAAGGAAATAAAAAAACTTGGTAAGAGGCAGTCACTTGGAGAAGGTGAGGCCACAGGGATTCAGTTGTTCAAGGCCAGATGGCAAACACAGGTAGAACTGCTGGAGCCCTCAGGGCCACACTGCCACCACTGTCTTGTCCTGCTTCCCACCTGATGCAGACCTTCTAGAACTCATGATGGCAATGAGTCGAATTTATCAACCACAGAAATTATTCATTTCTGTGAAGAACATAAAGCAGGGGATGGGGTTGTGGCTCAGTGGTAGAGCGCTTACCTAGCACATGTGAGACACTGGGTTCAATCCTCAGCACCACATAAAATAAATAAATAAAATCAAGTCATTGTGTCCATCTACAATTAAAAATATTAAAAGAAAAGAACATAAAGCATTTTTGTTTGAGGCTGTAAAAATATTTTAAAAAAACAACCAGAACAGTAAGTTGGACAGCATGCTGTTGGTCCCTGGCTGGGTGCATGTCCTGCACTGTCTGGAATCATTGCAGTGGCAGATAAGCAGAGCTTGGGGTGGGGGTGGGGGGCAGGCCACTCACACAGGTGTTCCACCACTTCAAAATTCCATTTTTTAGAACTGCACTATAGAAACAAAGTAACTGATCTAAATCACAGACAATGATCTCCTTTAAATTCCCCTTCCATCCTCCTGGGCTCTGACTGAAGTCTGATTTCCAATACAGGGCAGAAGGCTGGGCAGAAGTCAGGGTCCACCGGGGCTGTCCTGGTCACCTGTAGCAACCAAGAGGGCGAGCCAGGTCTCCCACTAACTAGCTCTGAAGCAGACCCTGACTGTGTGGCTTGTCCAAAATATGCACAGCTTCATGACAGAGACAAAATAGTACACCGTGAAGGCCTACTCCTCTGCAGGGCAGGGAGCAACTCAGGACACGGCTCTGGGTTCTGACTAGGAAGACAAACTCCATCCTGGGTCTGACGTGTGTGTGTGTGTGTGTGTGTGTGTGTGTGTGTGTGTATGTGTGTGCGCGCACACACACACAAAACCCACCCGCAAAGACAGGATCCTGGCCAATGGGATCCTGGGCCACCAGTTGCTCCACTCTTCATTCCCCACCCACATGAATCCTCAAAGCCCTCCTGGTCTTGGGGGTCCTAGAACTGCACTCACCCTGGTGAAAAAATACACTAAACAAAACAGCAGGTGGAACTCCCTTGAAATTCATCTGTAAACCCAGCTGCTTCTGAGGAATAATATAAGAAGTTTTAACTCTTAATATTGTTAAAGAAGAACCAGAGATAATTCAAAAGTAAGTATATAAATTTCTACCATAAAAGTGGTGCTTTGAGTTACTGGATCAAGGCTGATTTTCTTCTGGGCAGCTGGAGACATCAGCCCACAGACACTGAGTTCAGAAGAGTGCAGGGTCCTGACCCGCCTTGGTAAACATGGCCTATGCTACAGTTCATCCTGAGGGACACTGCATTGCAGCTGGCTTTTTCATATTTTTAGAAATAGGTTCAAATATATTAAAGAAAATTTAACTAACTTCATACATCCCTGACCTGGGTGTTGATATTTTTTTGAACTGGCCTTGTTCTGTTCACATAGGTACCATTTACTTATGTATGTATTATTTTGCTGAACCTTACCCACCCTGCCCTGGTGGCTGAAGGTGGAATCTAGGGCTAAGTGCTCCACCACTGAGCCACACCTCAGTCCCCAAATCATTCTAAAGTGAATCACAGACAACAGAACTCTTCACCCTTAATACTTCAGCATGACCAGCCAAAAAAAGAACACTCTTCTACACAGCTCAGCGCTGCTGCCAAATGGAAGGAAAATAACAACAGGGACTGGGATGTAGCTGTAGGGTAGAGGCAAGCTTGGCAAGCTCCAGGCTCCGGGCTCCATGAAGAGGGGTGGGTAATGGTTTCCCATCATAATCTTCTGTCCAGTTCTCCCCAGTCGTCCCCCAAATGTATTTGATAACCCCTTGTTAAATAGGATCCAATCAGTGACCACTAAGAAGTAATGTTATATTTTCTCTCATGTGGAATCCAGAGAGAAGGGGGGTGGATCTCATGAAAATAGAAGGGAGAGCAGGAGAGAAGAAGAAAGCAAGCAGAGGGAAGGAACGGAGGAAGAGGGAGGTTCTGGGGAATGAAACTGAACAAATTATGTTATACATACGAACATGTCATTATGAATACCACTCTTACGTGTAATTATAATGCACCAATTTTATTTATTTATTTATTATAGAGAGAGAGAGAATTTTTTAATATTTATTTTTTAGTTATTGGCGGACACAACATATTTGTTTGTATGTGGTGCTGAGGATTGAACCCGGGCCGCACGCATGCCAGGCGAGCGCGCTACTGCTTGAGCCACATCCCCAGCCCCTATTTATTTATTTTTAAATTTATTTTTTATTGTATTTTTTTCTGTAACTCTCCATCCTGGTTCTTTTTGTTGTTGTTGTTGTTCTAATTAGTTATACATGACAGTAGAATGCATTTTGACATACTGTACACAAATGGAGCACAACTTCTCATTCCTCTGGCTGTATATGGTAATGCACCAATTTTAAAAAGTAACACATTAGACAAAAGAATGATTACAGAGGGTCTGAAAAGCTGGAGCTTGACAGTAAGTTAGCATCACTCTATGATTCCCTTTAAAACAGAAAAAAAAAATTCTACAGTGTTAGCATTCCTAGGCATTTTACTCCAGTTTACTTTTTTGTTCCATTAACACACCCGTACACAGTTGCTAAGGAGCTGTCCTGCTGTAGATCACATGCTATCATGACTGTTTCTGGCACGTCAAGGTGAGGACCTGGTGAAATCTGGCAAGTGCCACTCCTGACATGCCCTCCGGGCCTGCGCCCTGCTGGTCTACTGTGTTAACAGCAGTGGAAGAGGTATGGGACATTGAACTGCCCAGGATTTCACTGTTAGAAGGCCCTAGGGTCCAGGAGCACTGCCCTGCTGGGGCTTCCTTCTCCTCAGAGCTGACGCTAACAGGAGACCCTTAGAGATGGAGTAAGTCTAAGATGGATGAACATGAGAAATTTTTACAGAAGGTACTCTGAATTCGTTGGAAGGTGGTATATATTTAAAATCTATTAATAACATTCTCTAAAACAAAAATATCACAAAAGACTCAAACTCTTGAGTATCAACACTTTGACTTTGGAAAATGTCTTAAAAGCTGTACAATTTCAACAAACAGACCCATCTACACTGAAGAAAACATCCCAAGTGGAACTGAATTCTCAGCCAAGCCATCATAATGAGATGTGAATCATTTTATTCCTTAAAAGTGTCTGTTAATTTCCTTAAACCACTCTGGATTGTGGAGTTTTCTGATATGTAAGGTGTTTCCCAGGCAGTTTCAGCTCTGGCCTTGAGCCAGTCTCCCAACAGAAGCCTGCCTCCCTGACTCTTCAGGAAACCAAGGCCAGGACTTTCTTACCTTGTTTCCAGGGGCACAGTTGGCTTCGTCTCAAGGGCTTCTGTTTTTCTACAGCATTGCCCATTCTAAAGCCAAGGGGATCACAGGGCCCTTCCAAGCCCAGGCGTCTTTGTTGAACAGCAAATAAAGACCACGGAGTCACTGGCAGAAATGGGATTCATCTCTGAGATATTCCACATAACCCGGCAGCAGAGTCCTGGCACACCCTCCTGAGGAAAAGGAGGAATTCTATTCGGAAAGGCCTCAGCCTCTGCCTTTCAAACTCTTCAGTCCCAGGGAGGAAACCAGCGGAAAGGGCCTGCTCGCGCCCTACCGGTGGGCCTCGTAATAGTCTATATTAAGTAGCTCTTGCCCGGCCCTGCTGGGACGGTTACTCATCAGCAAGCCCTAGAGAATGGACTGTGTTCCAAACTCTCAATACCGCCTTCCCTGTGGGAGAAGGTGAAGCTGAAAGTCACAATGGGCCAGTTCTGAGGTGTGCATCGAAAAGCAATCTCACAAAGGCCAAAGTCACACTTTCTATAGAAGGGTCTCACTCCCAGATCACGAGCTCCCCATTAGCAATCCATCAGCGAAATAGGCTGCGTCATTCATACTGTGCTTCCAAGAGGAAAACCAAACACCAAAATGCAAGCTAGGCCTGTTTCCAAAAGAAGACCACAGGGCACAAATGTAGCCAGGAGTCCGCAACCTGGAGCTCCAAGCCTGCACTCCATGTAGCAGTGACTATGCTGGAGACAGTGTTGCAGCACCTACATTCTAAATAATGGCTTTGCCAGAAGAACACAAGGACACAAAGCGATTTACTCTTTGGTAAAACAGAAGAAAATGTCAAGGTGAATGACATTTAATTCAATCCCGGAATTTGGGTTTAAAAAAACCCTTAAGGAACCCCTTGAGTATCCAGGGTAAGAGTGTCAGCTCTGGGGCCACCCAACTGGGCTCAAATTCCAGCCCTGTTATTGTGCCTGCCAACAAGTGCAGCAGCCTTGGTTTCCTTATCTGTTAAATGGGCAACATGTCAGTCTTACCTCCTCAGCTATAATGAGGATCAAATAAAAGAAAGCGATTATGCAGGACTGAGCATGCTGCCCAGTGGTCAGGAAGCTTTTGGCCCATGGGCACTGTTAAATGTTCATAATCTTAGTTGTGAGGCTATGTTAGCTCAGGGGGGAGGTTTCCTGCTTCAGTCATGGCATGAACGTAAAATATGGGAGCAAATTATAGAACTATAGGATTGGAAATATTTAAATAAAGACCCACAGAAACAAAGAGATGGAATTCCAGAGAAACTCCACGCTGTGACAACTTCCAGGCATCCTGGCTGTGGTGTTGCATCAGCCCCAGCTCCATCTGAAGAGATGACCCTGTCCATTCATAGAAGATGAGTGAGCTGGACCAGATCTCTACAAGGTCTTTTTAAAAACATAATACCTTATTTTATTTATTTATTTCATGAGATGCTGAGGATGGAATTGAGTGCCTCATATGTGCTAGGCAAGTGCTCTACCATTGAGCTACAACTCCAACCCCTCTATAAGATCTTTACAAGATCTTAAGTCTTCATATTTTGATCACAAATATAGGAATCATTTTCTAAAGTCATATCCTCAGATTCCAAACTTGGTAAAGCAAATTTCACATGTCTGTTTCACTTCTTCAGTGAGGCAACAGCCAAGAGCAAAGTCACGAAGGCTCCGCTTCCTTTCTGATCCTAAGCTCCTCCCAGGCCAACTGCAATCCCAGCTGGAGAGCCAAGGGCAGAAGCTCTGCATGCCCACGTCCCATGGCATCCGTCAGCTGGCACAGCAGCCCACCCCACAAACTCCCCTCCACTGATCAACTCCCCTGCCAAGATGCTGCTCAGGGGCTTCCTTGATTTTTCCCAGTAGACACTGTGCCAGTTTTCCTTAGGTAAAATGTTACATCAACACCAGATGTAATATCTGACCCCCTTTCTTTCAGATTACGTTCAGATCATCTTCAAAACCACAGTAGATCAAAAAGACTCTGATTAACAACTTGCATCTTAATCTCCCCCTTCACCCAAGCCAAGCTTTGACATGCCAACACATGGCAGCACTGACAATGCCACCCAGTAGGCAGATACCTGGCATGCGACACAGCTTAACTGCTGAGCAAACGGGCAGACAGGTGAAGAAGCGCTCAACTTGGTTAAGCAGTTTGACCATAAGTAAACCCTCCTTTCCTGGCAAGAGTGGAGGGAGGCAGCTGGAGCACGGCTACACCTCCCTGCCCTGTGCTAGAGTCTCAACTGCACCTCTGTTCCCCTGTGCCTAGGCCTGGCAGTATGGCAGTCCCTCACTGGGCCCACACACTGAACGTATCAGGTAGGATCTGGGCTCAGATTTGGCCCTGCGGTTCCTCAGCTGCCACATTCGTAACAGTGTGTACATAAGCAAATACACCCCAAAATCCAAACAACTCATGTCAGGAGGATACTTTCAAATGAACTGGGATTTCTCTGAGAACAGCTTTTAATGAGAACTCAGGTTCAACTGCCTCTCAGGTAATCACAGCCCCCAAATGATCCAATGTGAATTATTCTGGGTGGGAGAGGGACAGACAAGCAGAAGAACCTGATCTCATGGATTCCTCCCGAATTCCCAGCTCAGACCAAGTGGTTTAGAGCCATCACCAAAGGTGGCCATGCTCTCATCCAAGATGGACAAGCCACCACCTCCGGTTCATACTTTAGGGAGATAACGTGAGACAAAGACAGGACAAATCAAAAGTATAAAGCTGCTAGAAGTAGAAGGCTCACTATTCAGCCAAGGTGGTATTGACAATCCTGCACAAATACTTGGCAAGGACTGAAGATGAGCCTGATACTTTCGGTCAGACCACAATGACCCCAAGTCAGCCGTCACTCCTTGAAGAATGACAGTGCTACCACAAGCCCAAATCCCTGGCTCAGAATGCAGGGGCATCTGCCCCAGGTCCCAGAGGCCCTAGTGGGGCGGGGGAGGCAATGGGAGAAATCAGGTCTATATTCTATTGAGAGTGTGGGATCCAGTTCCCCAATTTTTATTTTCATACTTTGCTGCCTATTTCCTCATCAGCAGATGAGGGGAAAAAAGGACAGGGGGATAAATGTGTGAGTACTTCCAAGCTGAGCAACTTGGGATAGAAACTTAACCTCTCTAAACCTTGGATTTCACGTATGTAAAATGTGCACAACTCTGCCACCCACTATATCAAGTAGTTTAAAGATTAAATAAGATGTTTTAAAAATGTTGTCACACAGCAGGTGCTCAATAAAGCACAGTTATTGTGTGCTGGCTGTGGTGGCGCATGCCTTGAGTTCCAGCTACCCAGCAGGCTGAAGTGGGAGGAACACCAGGGCCCAAGAGTTCAAGATCAGCCTGGGCAGCATAGTGAAACCCTGTCTCAGCACACAAAAACAGTTGCTGCCATTTTAACCTGCACACTACCAATCCTTAGAAACAATACACTTGGGGCTGAGGTTGTGGCTCAGCGGTAGAGCGCTTGCCTAGCATGTGCGAGGCCCTGGGTTCGATCCTCAGCACCATATTAAAAATAAATAAATAAAATAAAAATATTGTGTCCATCTACAGACGGAAGGAAGGAAATGAAACGAAACAATACACTTAAGAAAAACGATTTGCCCCTACGGGGATTCTCCCCCACATTACAGTAAGGTCTGCTACAATACTGTGATAAGTAACTCGTTCTCTCAGTGCAACCAAAATGAAACCTCACAAACGCACCATAGGAATAACATTTGGATTGTGGAAGGTGACATAAACCAGAGAGGTAACACTGTGGCTAGGGGAAGTGAGGAGTTCTCAGGAGCGCCCTCCCCTACATGCTAGAAATTACTGGACACAGTGTAGAGCTCTGCGGAGTGTTGCCGACTTCTTGAGGGAGAGTGTTTTTGAAGACAGCAGTGGCAAAGCAAGGAGAGGCCACAGAGCCCTGTAATGGTGCATCCACCCACCCGGGGCGAGGCTCTAGGCTTTGTGAATCTGTCTGCTGGGAGGAAAGTCTCATGTTGGTCACTTCCCTCCTGGAGAAAAACACAACAATCTGAGGAAGCTCCAAGCGCTGTGGGAACACTCTAAGTGGGAGCCGTGGCTAGGTCCAGTGCACGTACAAAGGGAAGGAGCGGCTGGAGGTCAGCCAGCAGGGTTCGAGGGGCAGGTTCTCAAGCACTGTGCTGGGTCCTCTAGCCTCTGCTTTGGAGCGAACGTTCTGCCTGGCTCAGGAGACATTAAAGCAAAGGCACTTGGTGTTGTGTGTCAAAGGAAGTCAGGGACTCTGAAACTCACAGGTCAGTCTGAGAATCACAGCTGGAGGGGCCTCACACCATCAGCTTAACCAAGAATCACTCGCCACCACTGCCATCAGCACTGAGCGGTACAGGGCTAGGAAGCACCGTGACCTCCTTTAAGCCAGGAGCACGCAGGGGCAGCACATGGACAGACCCGGTATGAAGGAGGGAGGTGGGTGGATCAATAGGCCAGCACCTTGCGGGCCATGGGCCTTGGGGGTTCCTAAGACATGTGTTCATTTTCCTGGGAAGAGGTCCATGGCTTTCCCCAAAGTCTTGAAGAGTTCAAAAAGCTTAAGAGCCACTGAGCTCATGTGACTCATTACAACAAAATGGGAAAACCGAGGCCCAGACAGGAAAGCCGTTTCCTTGAGGCAACTGGAAAGCCCATCACCCCAACCTAGTGTGGGGTTTCTACAGCTAGCCAGCACCTTGCTTCTGCAGGAAATGTGTCAACAACCACAAGCGCCAAACCTCACTGAGTTCTGATATGGGACCCCACCCAGGTTACTGTGCCCACTCAGGCAGGCCCAGAAGTGATGTTCCACAGCTACTGTCCAGGACTGACCTCAGTGCTCAGGCTCAGAACTGTCCCTCATCTCAGACTCAACGGCCCTCAGAGACAGCTCCTAGGTCTTCAAGGACCTCTGGTGAAGGTCCTCCACATAGCCCTCACCAATATCCAGATCCAGCCTTCTGATAAGCTGCTCATCCGTGAGTCTTTCCTAAGCAAAGCGCTGGGCAAGGAACTAAGGCTAGCCCCAGAAAGGAAAGACCACACCTCCCATTCTCCAATTCCACATGGAATTGAGAGGAAGACATTATTTTCAAAAAGTAAGCACAAATTATAAGTTTCTCTGTCACTTTTTCATGTTGGGACTACTTGGGGGAAAGTTTAAACATGTGTGGAGAATACGCTTTAAACTCCTCATGCTTCCTGGAGGCCCAGCAGGATAGCTCAAGGGCCTCAACTGGCTCAAGGTTTGTGGAGCTACCTTTCCAGCCTGGGCTCTGCTTTCCTCATCTGAGTCTGCTCCTGCCTGTGTGGGTGTGCAGGACCTCACTTCCTCCTCTCCAGCTAACCAGTGACACCTACGACAGATGTCCAGCACATTCTCAAGGAAGCCTTAGGGGCCCCACAGTCTCTGCTTCATGTGACAATGACAGCATCAGGAGAGGCAATACTCATGCTGGGGAGGCCCCCACAACCCTCCACCCCTCCCTGGAGCCCAGCCTCCAAGCCCTGCCTGCAGCCACTCATTACTTCAGAAGTGAGGTGAAGCACTGAGCACTGTGGGCTGGATGCAAGGCAGCAGCTGTTGTGCCACTGCCAGAACTGCCCTGGGCTCAGGTGAAGGCAGCTGACAAGGGGCTTACCTCCAAATGAGGAAGAGCATCACAAAAAAGAAACAGATACATGCTTCATTTAAAAAAATAGCTGGCCTGAGGGTATGGAAAGTGCTGGGGTGTTGCTGCAGACCTGTGGTCAGGGAAGGTCTCTGCGGGGGACTGAGGGGAACCTTTGAAGCTACCACAGGTAGCCCCCACAGGTAGCCCCTGTGGGATCCCTAAGGCTTCCTTGAGAATATGCTGGACATCTGTCATAATGTCACTGGTTAGCTGGAGAGGAGGGAGTGAGGTTCTACACACACACAGGCAAGAGCCGACTCAGATGAGGAAAGCAGAGCTCAGGCTGGAAAGGAGCACACGGAAGAGCTCACATTTCTCAGGACTCCTTATCTAAGAACCTTCCCTGTATGTGAACTTACAACCCCAGCACTGGATCCATTTTATCAACAAGAAAGTGAGTTTTATCTGGGCGCAGTGGCACATGCCTATAATCCCAGGGGCTCAGATGCTAAGATAGGAGGATGGCGAGTTCAAAGACAGCATCCACAAAAGTGAGGTGCTGAGCGACTCAGTGAGACCCTGTCTCTAAAGAAGATACAAAATAGGGCTGGAGATGTGGCTCAGTGATCGAGTGCCCGGAGTTTAATCCCCAGTACCAAAAAAGCAAAGAAACTGAGTTTTGAAAGTGGGAGGGTGAGAAACCTTCCCAAGGTCACATGATAGCCAAGGGTGATCAGCATTTGAGCCCAGGTTTTGACCACACACCTCAGCAGTTGTCCATAGTACCTGGGGGAAGGGACATTCCAGGCAGAAGGCATAGTAAGGGTGGAGGCTCAGAGGCAGAGCAGGTTAAGGAAGGCACAAAAGCCCATGGTTGGGGAGGGCCCAGGGACTGGAGAGCACTCTGGATTTTATTCAAATGGTGATGGGAAGTTCTGGACAATTTTGAGTGGGACAATTTGATCAAATTTACCCTCTAGGTGTTGAAAGACAAATGGGCATTTGTGAGCCAAGAGTGGAAACCAGGACAGCAGCTAGCAGCCTGGACCTCAGCAGAGGGGGCCTGAGTGGTCTGAGCCAAGATCCACTTTAGTAAACCCAGGAGGATGTTCTGGGGATTGGGTGTGGCCTGTGGGAAAGGAGTCAAGGATGAACGACTGGGTAGAAGACCAGACGGGGAACCCAAGGAGCCAGCAGGCAGGATGTGAGGTGCAAGACCAAGGGCTCAGATAGGCACATGAAGTCTGGATGCTTCCAAGGCATCTGCTGTAATCTGAATGTCTTCATTCATCCAAAATTCATGCTGGAGCATGACCCCCACGGCAGTGGTATGAGGAGGTAGGGCCTTTGTGAGGTGCACAGGTCATGAGCAGAGCCTTCATGGATGGGACTGATGCCCTTATAAAGTGACCATACAGGAAGAAGATGCCATCTGCAAACCGGGAAGAGTGCCCTCCCTAGGCACCCAACTGCCAGGGCTTTTGATACTGAACTTCCCAGCCTCTAGATCCTGAGAAGTGATGTCTGTAGTTTATAAACCAACCAGTTTATGGTGTTTTTTCATAGCAGCCTGAACAGACTGAGACACTGTCCAAGTAGGCAGCTCAGGAGAGACACAGGCTGGAATGAACAATTGGGAATGGCCTGTATTTAGAAGGACCAGACTGCCTAGAAGAAATCAGAGATCTCAGCTCTAGG
Organism: Urocitellus parryii; assembly: GCF_045843805.1. Classification (NCBI taxonomy): domain Eukaryota; kingdom Metazoa; phylum Chordata; class Mammalia; order Rodentia; family Sciuridae; genus Urocitellus; species Urocitellus parryii. The sequence continues at coordinate 206,988,211 of NC_135534.1, forward strand.
ATGTTCCCAAATGGAGAGTTCAGAGGGAAAGAGGATCCCCAAAAGGAAAGCTGGGAGGAAGAAGTCTCCTTTTATGGAGCACCTGCACATTAAGAAAGAACTCAGAAGCTTGTAAATGTTTTACCACTGTGCTTTTAAAGCACTGATGCAATGTGTGACTTTAAATGTAATTTAAATTTTAGAATTTTGTCTTGAGTTCTGGATGCTTGGTTTTTAAATGTCTTGCTTATCATGATGAGTAGCATGTCATCCTAATTAATTAGCTAGTATCCCAAGGCACAATATACATAAGTGTGAGATCCATCAGAGCTTTCTCCATGGCTGCTAAGCTCCTGACCACCCTCCTGTCAGAACGGATTAGATCACTGTTGTCGCCCTCTCATATGGCTGGCATGACACTCCTGCTGAGAGCAGAAGCAGCTTTCTCGGCTTCACTACCAGAATCTCCAGCCTATGATGTCTTTTCAGGAAATTTTTCAGCTACCTCTCCATTTTACCAGGGTTTGTTTCAGTTCTGGGTAGTGGCTTCAACCCAGCTCTCCCACTGGCCAGCAAGTCACACAAGCCCTTGGGGGCCTCTGTTTTATCATCTGAATAATGACGCCAACATGACCTGCTTACAGTGCTGCTGCGAGGACTGAGCGCACGTAGCCCAGCTCCTCGCGTGAATGCACATGAGCTGTCACGTAATCATCATGACTGCGATTGCTCTAAGGGAAACATTCCAGCTTTTAGTTCCCTAAGACCCTTCCTTTTCCTCTTCATACTTAGAGCATGGTTCCAAAGTGTGCCCTCTGCTCCTCAGCAGCACCAGGGAACTTTTTTTTTTTTAATTTTAATATGTATTTTTTAGTTTTCGGCGGACACAACATCTTTGTTTGTATGTGGTGCTGAGGATCGAACCCGGGCCGCACGCATGCCAGGCGAGCGCGCTACTGCTTGAGCCACATCCCCAGCCCCAGCACCAGAGAACTTATTAGAAATGCCAGGCCCTCAGCCAACCCAGCAACTTCTAGGTGCTAAAGCTTGAGAAGTATTGTAGTACCCAGCAGGACTACCTGGTCCCAGATGATCCTGATCAACACGGATTACATCAGCCTGTCACAAACACAAACTTTCCTTTTTGGCAGATTTCTTTCAACCCCAGATATACTGCTTGCAAAAAATGAAACTTCTCATAAAAATTCTACCCAATAGTCCCTTATACAGGCAAGATAAAAAAAAATCCATATTTATATAGGATTATTTTTCTAATTTTCTATGACTTAAATTGACACAAACACTAGTACCCTTTCCATTCATTCCAAAAATACGAGTGAAGATCTGATTAATCTTTATCATAAGGAACACACACTCTGATTGTGCTATGCATGTGGTTATTGTTTCTCAAACCAAATGTTCCAGGTTTTGATGCATCTACAATTTGAGTATGGGTACATGTACAAAGTAGCAGATATGCAGAGGGAGAAGGAAACCAAAACCCGGCTCCACTGACCCTCCTGTGGCCCTTGGAGTGCAATTGTGCCTGCAGCCAACCCTGTTTCTGAACCACTCCTCTCCTGCAGCCCAACCACCCACAATGCATATCTGTGGAGCTCACAGCCATCAAGTGACCACTTTTTTGGTGTTTTCCCATCCATACCAGGATGCTCGGGAACACGGAGGGTGCTGTTAACCACCATTCTAGAAAAGCAGCTGAGTGCAATCATTGCCCTGTCACAGCCCACACGAGCAGGGACCCTAGGAGTGATTTTCTTCTGGCATCCAGTCATCAAACTGAGGCCAGAACTGAGGTACATTTATAGGCAAAGATCCAGAGTCCACCTCTTCAATCACAGGCTGAGTCTGATTGAGAGGGGAGAGTTTGGGTCCAGGCATAGCAAGCTCCACCAGAGTAGGAACCTTGACTTGTTGCTCAGTGTCCTAAGTATCTCCTGCCAGGAACGGTGTAGAGCTCAAGTAACCAGCTGACGAAAGAGTCCTGAGAGACTACTTTGATTCTAAGACATATACTTTCTCAAAGTTTAACTTTTGAATAAAAGTATGTTGTTTTATAATCCACTTTATTAGAATATTTTCTTTTTTTGCTTCCTGATAAATTTTATTAAATCAATAATACATTTAATGCAGGGAACGGTGGTGCATGCCTGTAATGCCAGCTACATGGGAGGGTGAAGCAGGAGGATCGCAAATTCCACATCAGCTTAGGCAACTTAGCGATATCCTGTCTCAATATGAAAAATAAAAAGGACTGGGATACAACTCAGTGGTACAGCACCCCATGTTCACTCTCTAGTATTGGCACATCTCACATGTGTTGGTGTGTGTCAACAAAACACAGCAACTGGTTATCACCCAGAGCCACATAGACGTGGTAATGACACCAGTGGACCAGAGATGCCATCCTGGCAATCCCAGCTGCAACTCGTACACAGAGGCACCTTCAATCCAATCAGCCTGACTGGCCTAGACTTCGTCTGCCCAGATATTCTCTCTTTCCCTCCTTCAAGCCAGTGATACCTTCTCAGGAATGTGGCCGGCAGCCTGGAGTCCTGTCCAACAGTGCTAGAATGCATGCCATCTATGCCATCAACCAAGAGCAAGTACTGATGAAGGATCCAGGCAGGGCCTCAGATATTGGCCGTGGGAAGCTGGGTCTTCCTTAATAGCTCGCCTGCTCTAAGTACCAGGCTGCAGCGCCCACCAGGGATGGGGCCCGACTGGGGATTTAGGCTCCTCTTGCACTGATGGACTGGAGGCAAGTGCAGCTTACCAGAGGACTCCAGGTGATCCCCTCTGTGGGGTTCTTTGTAGGGGCCAAGCACAGCTGAAAAGCCCAGGTACAAGGTGAGGAGAGTCCCATCCAGCTATAGGAGATTTACCCTAGCTGAGAAGCTTCCTGCCCCTCAGAGTCAGACATCTCTCCTAGCACACAGGTCCACCAAGGGCCATGTCTAGGGTTCACCCATGCTGCAGCATGTCAGAATTTCCTTCCTAAGGCTGAATAATATTCCACTCTATCACACACGACTTACCTTATCCATTACCTGTCAACACACCCCCAGGTTGCTTGCACCTGCTGGCTCTTGTGAATAATGCTGGTATAAAGATGGATGTACACATATCTCTTCAAGTCCTTGCTTCCAATACTCCTGTGAGTACATATGCAGAGGTAGAATTGCTGGATCACAGGGTAATTCAATTTTCTCTTTTTAGAGGAATCGCCATCCTGTTTTCCACAGTGGCTGCCCTAGGTTACATCCCCATCCACGGTGCACAAGAGTTCTAATTTCTCCAAGTCCTTGTCAACACTTTCATTTTCAGTTTTTTTGAAAGCAGCCATCCTTATGAGTGTGAGGCAAATTGCAGTTCCCTAATCTTAGGGATGTTGAACATACTTTTGTGTCATGCTGGCCATTTACAAAGCATCTTTTGAGTCCTTTGCCCATTGTTAAAACTTGGGTTTTTTTGTTGTTGTCGATTATCCAATGCCATCTTTATTTCCAAGAAACAGACAATTAACCAAGTCCAAACCAAAGTCAGACAGATATATTCATCATACCCATACAATAGAATACTACTCAGCAATAAGAAGGAATGGGCTAGTGATAAAGAAATGAGGAGGTGAATCTCAAAGGCAGGTATGGGGCAAAAGAAGCCATTGTCCACTGTCACACCCCGAGTGCTGACATTTGTAAGGTACTCTGGAAAGGGCGAATCTGCAGGTGAAATGGAAAGCAGACCAGCAATCCTAGGGGCTACAGAAGGGTTGGATTGTGGAGGTGCAGTAGGAGGTTCCCGGAGAGACAGACTGTTCTGCCTCCTGTCTGGGGGTTACACGAGTCTAAACATGTTCAAACTCAACAGCACTCTACACCCACAAAATCAATTTTGCTGTCTGTAAATTTTTTTAAAATCCTCATCCAAAAGCGGAAAGTTCCCCCTTCTATCCAACAAGCATTAAACAAGAGGCCTGCAAGTACTATCTCCTGAGACCCTTACAAAATCCCAGAAATGCATAACTACTATCATTTAAACTACAAGAAATCAACTCCTACTGGCTCCATACACCCAAGATCCCACTCTGTCTCTCCAAGACACAGGGTGTTTGCAAATTATCATGATATGCAGTAGCAAGAATTACAGCTGGTGGAAACAGGCCTGCCTGCATATGATTGATCTTTACCTCTGGGGACAGAGTACACAGAGCTCCCCTGGTACCAGTAGGCCCATGACCTTAAAAAGCTCAGAACCACTGTCTAGAGTAGGGTCCTCTATTATTGAGGAGGTTGAGGCCCAGAGAAGAACTGTGGCTTGCCCAGAAGGCAGAGTGACTCTGGCAGTGCCATATCCATTCTCTCTGCATCACCCAGAGATGCCACAGTTCAAAGCCTTGCTGATGAGAGTGACTTACACTCCCCCTGACAATTTGAAACCACATCATTTCCTCAGGGATAGATGCTCTGTCTTACCAAGGTGGGGCCATGGTCCCTGCAATCTGGAGCTGAAGTGTAGTCCAGGTCCCTAGTCAAATTCCTATCTTGTCCAATATAAAAACTTCATTCTACAAACCTGCATATTTAGGGTAATTAATAGCTCCTTGTGAGCAAAAGAAACAAGGGCTGATCATGCAGAAAAGCATGCTTTTGATTCATGCCTTTGGTTTTGTGATGAGCTCATAGAATTAATATTTGTAAGGCACTCTGGACATGCCAGGACAGAAGTACAAGGTAGTGTGGTTATGCTAATCAAGTGAGAGGTTCTGTATCTCCAGGACCAAATGATTACAGAAAGTGAAAGGAGCTACTGGGCTTTGGACCCTCTGCAAACAGCACTCCCTGTGCTTCGTGCCAGCGACACTGACAAATCTGCAGAGACCACAAACACTCTTAAGTTAGCCCAGGAGAGCATGGGTCGAGAAAGTGGCAGAACAATACAACATGATTCCTGAGCTTATCTTAACTGTGAAGTTAATCAAGGGAGAAAAATAGGGGTAAAAGATCACCCTGATGTGGCACTCCACATAATTTGTAAGTTCTTTGTCCAGGAGAGTCTTGTATGGCTTGTGTAGTTCAACAGTCACAAAACAAAAGCAATGCCAGGTGCTCAATTCACCTCCAGAGCTGAAAAGATGGCTCCATCATCCCGAGAGTCACTCCTGGCAGGAGAAACTCAAGTGATATCTCTCAGGACAGAACAAAAGTGCATCTGCTGATGGGTCAGCACTGCTGTGGCTCCCACACAAGCCAGAGTGCACAAGCACAGGCCCGCTCCCCGCACAGAGAAACAGATGATAAGACGGGACCACGAGTGGCTACACTTCAGTGCCATCTACTTCTCCCAGTAGCTGCCTGCTCACAGGCTTACCCCTTGATTGTAAAAGTCTGTTCCTTGGAATTCAATATTCTCAGATTTCGAGAGAGGGTGAGTGAGAGCACTAAGGGTGTAGTTTGGTGGTAAAGCACGTGCAAGGCTCATCCCCAGCACCACAGAGACTCCAAAACACAACAGCCAGAGACCGCCCTTTCTTCTGTGAGTGCTGACGTCTGTTTTATTTACCACATTATTATTGTAATAGAAATGGCCATTTTGGAGCAGAAGGGACCTTACTTATGAACAAAGCACAGTCTTGCCCACTCCTCTCTCAAAACCACAAGTCAGGTGCTGGTCCCGCTTTCTCCATTTCACTGATAAAACTCTGAGGCTCAGAGGAGAAGTGACTTTGCACAATATCCCTGGACAATCACATGAAAGAGTTGGAACCCAAAGCCCCAGCTAGGGACCTGAGGCCCAAACTCAGCCACTGCCTGGCACTGCTCCCAGGGGTACTGCAGAGCTAGGAGTACTAGGGAGACTAAGGACACTAAGCAATGCATTAGTGCAGACCTGGGGCCACAGAAAGTTCTCTTTCCTGCCCCTCACACGGGCTCATGCTATCTCTAACACAGATGATGTGTGAAAGCCAAGATCCAGCCTCCTGCACACAGCACAGGCAACGGTGGGACTGCCAACTCCTACAGGACACCAGCATTTCTCACCCTCTCTATCCCACTCATGCGTGAAAAGGCTGCTTGGCACTCAGGACACTCAGCCAGTACTGGCTGGCTGGGTGGGTGGAGGGAACTATTTTGACTCACAAGGGCCACTTCCCACTGCTGCCCCATCTGCAAAAAGTTTCTCCAAAGCAGACTCTTATGCGATATTTCCAGTCAACATACTTCTGAAGCCACTTCTGTAACTAAGAAACCAGAAGTTGCTCTGTAAATCTGTAGGCAGAGGTGGAGCCATCATCGCCATCCTGTGAGAGGCTGGAAAGCCCCAGGGGAGTCCCAAAGTAGGTTCCAAGCAATGACTATGGTGGTGCCCCCGAGACTCTGGAGCAGACCCGTGCTAGACTTTGGGGCCCAATGGAGGGGGCAGGGGGAGGGAAAGCCAGTCCTCTGCAATCTGAACTTGGCAAGTCAATTCCCCTTTTACTACATTTCTTTCCTCAATTGTCAAGGCCAGGCCCAGGCACATGCCTATAATCTCAACTACTTGAGAGGCTGAGGCAAGAGGATCACAAGTTCCAGGCCAGCCTCAGCGACTTAGCAAGGCCTAGGTAACTTAGCCAGACCCTGTCTAAAAAAAAAAAAAAAAAAAAAAAGGCTGGTGATGTCAGTGGTGGAGCATCCCTCGGTTTAATCCTCAATATAAAAAAAAGAAAAGGAAGAAAGCCTCTCAGGAGGATCTGCCCACCCCATTGAGTTTTGACAGAGGCACCAGAGGCTCAGAAAGGTAAACAGGATGGGCGTGGTAGTTCACACCTGTAATCCCAGGAGCTCAGAGGCTGAGACAGGAGGATCTAGAGTTCAAAGCCAGCCTCAGCAACGGCAAGGAGCTGAGCAACTCAGTGAGACCCTGTCTCTAAATAAAATACACAATAGGGCTGGGGATGTGGCTGAGTGAGTGAGTGGCCCTGAGTTCAAACCCCAGTATCCCCCCGCAAAAACGAAGGTAGGCAGTTTGCCCATGGTCTCCCAGCAATGTTAAAAACACCGAGATGCCTCAAGAAATGACATTAAACATGTGCTCAAAAGCAGGCAGGCAAGGCAAACCTTTGCTTCTGCCAGAAGGGTGTGCTACTGAACCTGTCTAACAGGTGCCCCTGGGCAGCAGTCCTCCTGTCTATATACCGAAGGCAGCTCTGCCCTTCACCCTGACTGGAGAACTTGAGTACAATTTATGTGGTTGGCTAATTTAAGAATTTGGGTGCAAAAGGGAAGGGCTACAATTTGATGCAATTAAGGCTGAATACCATATTTTGAGAATGGACTACCAGACTTTCTGTTTCTCACAGCAAGAAGCAAGGCTTCCTGAGTCCTTTTGGCACAGAATGGAATATAGCTGTCTCCTCAAGCAACCCGCCCAGTATTATCCAGGCCTCAGAGCAGAGGGATCCCTGCTGGTGGAGAATGGTGCACAGGAACAGTGAAAACAGATGAGAGTGAATACTCCTAGCCTTTGTCCCAGCTTTGCCCCATTCAGTATAAAACTCTGTCAACTACTCTCAAAGAAAAGATCATGGCTTTGCTCCCTCCTCTATGGAATGGGAACAGTAGTGAGACCTTTCTCCTAGTGTAAGGATTAAACCACATGTGTAAGACGCAGGACAGAGCCTGGCACTGGCACGTGATGAGAGCCTGATGTAAGCTGGTACAACTATTTTTATTTATTATTGAAAGGAGGGGCTGAGAGGAACCATGCCCCAGCCCATGCACAATCATCATCTATGTGTTCACAACCAGTCACTGAAAGAAGGAAGGCACAAGTGATTATCCATAGCCAGCAAATAAATACGATTGTTTCCTGCTAGGGTTTTTTTTCGCTTGCTTGCTTTCGGTCAGCTGAATGGCTCTCCACTGGACTTAGCTTTCCTTCCCATCCCATGTCCTTTATTCTCCCCAACATTGCAGTGTCACACTTGAGCTGTTTGACGCAACAGTGTGCGGTTGGGAGCCATGTCTGCCAAGCCCACACCAATGCCCTACATTTTTAAAAGCTACAAAGCAAATGCCTGAAATTGCCTTGTCCCCATCCCTGGGAAGCAGCACCCTTAAAAAAAAAAAAAAAAAAAAGCAGGGCAACATTTCCTCTTTTTTTTTTTTTTTTTTTTTTTGAGAGAGAGAGAGAGAGAATTTTCAATATTTATTTCTTAGTTCTCGGCGGACACAACATCTTTGTTGGTATGTGGTGCTGGGGATTGAACCCGGGCCGCACGCATGCCAGGCGAGCGCGCTACCGCTTGAGCCACATCCCCAGCCCCGGCAACATTTCCTAATCACAAAACTTTATTCGACATGAAATGACTGTGGTCTGGCAGTGAAGGAAAAACCAAAAAGAAGACCTCCTTCAGGGGCCAACAGGTAGAGCAGGCTAAGGTGCCATGGGGAGGAAAGAGCAGTCTACAGGTAGCAGCAGGAAGGACTCTCTCAAACCACAGCCTGGAAGAAAAAAGGGCAACAAAGAAAAACTGTGACTGTCAGAAACCAGATTTCTAGTCCACTCAAGCAAGTGCACTACGTCTCAGCTCACAGAAGAGGAAGGCATGGCAAGAGCTGTCCAGGTCCCCTGACAAAATGAAAAGGGGAGCCAGAGGGATGCCAGTAGAGAGCTCCTCAGCCCCTGCCCTCAGTACTGTCCAGTCACCTATGAACAGATGAGGAGGGAGCTGGTCCTCAAGAATGTTTCAAGACCAGCTAAAAAAAATAAAAAATAATGACAGATTCCTGTTCTGGTGCTAGTTATAGGGGCCAGGCTGGGCAGAGTTGGCACATACCTTGTGAATGTACTGGCAAAACTACAACCACTCCACACAGAACCAGCATTGCCCAAGAGTACTTTGTTTCCATGCAAGCTGTCATCACAAATGGAGCATGTGCCATGTCAGAACTGGGCTGTGGCTCCAACTGTCCCATGTCTAGAGTTCTGGGCCTTACCACTGAGCTACACCCCAGCCTTTTATTTATTTATTTTTTTAATGCTGCCCAGTATGGCCTTGAACTCCTGGACTCAAGTCATCTTCCTGCCTCAGCCTCCATTAGCCAGAACTACAGGTGTGCGTCTTAACACACCAGCTTAGGAATTTGATCTCAATATCATTGTTGATATTCAAGGACTACATGAAAACACCAGTTAATGTAAGTAGTTAACACAGATTCCCAACTCTCTGCACTCTTTATCAAAGCACTGATCCTTTTAACTTCCCAGGACACAGCCTGACTGGCTCAGCAGGGCTGGGAGTAGCTCAATGGTAAAGCAATTGCCCAGCATGTATAGGTTTGACCAAAGAAATAAAGTATTAAAGAGGATCAGAGACTTTAAATTAGGGCCCTAAGTTCATTCTATGCCAATATTCCTTTAATAAGTATGTATGCAGCACCTAATGTGTGCTAGGCTTGTGGTGGCCCCCCAGTGGTAGACAGGTACACTCCCTCATGAAGCTAATGGTCTATTTAAGGCTTTATTTGTTGATTTTTAACTTGCAGACAGGAAACTGGTGCTTTGAATTCTGAATGAGTTAAACAATATCATTCTACCCAAGTGTTTACTTGGGGCCTTTCCATGGAATTTACTATCTGCTAGAGGAAGAGAAGGCACCAAGAGCTTGTAGGAAGTCGGTTTTGGTGGAGGAGACTATGAGGGCATCCAGGAAGTTGGTTTTCACAGTTTGGTATATGTGTGTGGGGGGGGGCGGTGGTTCCAAGGAGGAACCTCAGAGCCAACTGCTGAGCAAGGAATGAAGTGGCTTTCCCACTAGCTTCTACGTAATGGCCTTCTTCTATACAAAAAGGGATCTGCTGCTTTGGGAAAAAAAAAAAAAAAACAACCTTAATCCAGAGCTCACCCCTTCCTGGAGAAAACGAGACCCCCTCCAAAAGGGAAAACACCCAAAGACCAGGTCTCATGTGGTCTAAAACAAAGGACTAGAAACTAAGATGATAGATCCCTTAATAATTCAAACCGTGGATTTTATTTATTTACTCATAAAACAGCCTTTGGGGCATTTGGGGCAAGGTGGTCTGAGTCAGACACACACCTGTCCCAGGAGCAAAACTGCTAGCCTGAAGCCATGGGACAGCGCGGTAGGCTTGGCTTCCGTTGCCAGGCCTCTCCCCTTTCCAGGGTGTCATCTTATTATGGCAACAGGCAACACACTGAGGGGACTGAGGTAAGACCCAGCCTGACGTCCAAGGAGATGTGCAATCCGAGCTAACTTGGGAAATGATTTTTCTGCAAGCTCATACATGACTCATCTTTATGAGCCTCCTATCAGGTCTCCTGGCTACAAGGAATCCCATTCAAACCACTCTGCCGACAGCTGCTCAGCAGACCAGGAAACATTTGGGGTTGTTGTGGCTGACTGTTTAAAACAGGTTTATCTGTGTCAGTACTCTTTCTTATCTCTTTGTAGCACTGTTGATGCTGCTGGTATTATAAATAGTATATGCAACCTAAAGATCAAGTTGGGCCTACCTTAATTTAACTGGCAGTTTTGTTGTTGTTGTTGTTTTCCTGAGATTAAAAAGAAATGTAGAGGAAAGAGGAAAGAAGGAAGGAAGGAAGGAAGGAAGGAAGGAAGGAAGGAAGGAAGCAATGTAATGTCTTTCTTTCTTTGCAGTGTCTTGTTTTTATCATGGGCTGCAGCCAGGTAAGGCCCAGTGGTAGAGTGCTTGCCTAGCATGTGCGAGGCACTGGGTTTGATCCTCAGCACACATAAAAATAAATAAAATAAAGGCACATCAACAACCAAATATATATATATATAAAGAAATGTAGAAGCATGAACCAGGATATAGAAAGCTGCTATGTCGGGGCTGGGGGTGTGGCTCAAGCAGTAGCGCACTCGCCTGGCATGTGTGCGGCCCGGGTTCAATCCTCAGCACCACATACAAACAAAGATGCTGTGTCCGCCAATAACTAAAAAATAAATATTAAAAAAAAAAAAAAAGCTGCTGTGTCACCAGCAACTCACAGACTCTAACAGCACTCTGCAGAGACAGAGAGAGGGCCAGTTCCCCATTTCACTTCCCTAGAGTTGCCATCTTGGGCAAGTAACCAAATTTCCCTAGGCCTTAGCTGCCTGCAGGTGCAAAATGAGGATCTCTTCCCTGCCTTCACCCTCAGGGCTGTCATGAGGATGAAGTGAAATGAGGTAGTCTATAAATGCATTTGAAAACCATAGGAAATTGCAGAAATGTCCCGGACAGTCTTACCCCTGGATTTCCACCTTGAAAAGACCAGCTGTCCGCAGGCTCCCAGAAACCATGGGCATCACACAGCAACTGCCAAGGAGGAGGAACTTAGAAATTGTTCAGGGAGCAAACAGTGAATAAGGAGCAGGTGCCATGAACATGCTGTACTGGTAAACTGAAACCTGAGGAGTTTAAAACTGATCAAAATGCAGTGATTGGTAATCTAGGAGGCCCTTTCTTAGGTCACCAAAAATGTGCAGCCCCACCTTTGACAGTACTTGTATTTTTAGTATCTGTTCTGAGAAGATACAAAATAACGAGCTGCTGGTGAATCAGTCACTGTACATTTCCTTTCAATTCAGAGTAAAAGCATCTTGAAACACTTGAAAAATATAGCACAGGACTTTGAGACCCCACAGTAATTCTGTGTGCAGGCGGTGTGCTACCCAAGGCTGAGGCCAGTTTGCCAGCCCCATAGAGCTTCACCAAGGCCACAAGGAGCTAGTGCTGGCCAGAGGGTTTGGTAAGTAATGAAACTCATTGGCAGATTGTGGTTTGCAGGCAGCACAGAAAGGAAGCAAAGGAGAAAGAAGAAAAAAAGGAGAACGGGAGGGAGGGAGGGAGGGAGGGAGGATGGAAAGAGGAAGGGAGGAAGGAAGGAAGGAAAGAGGAAAAAACAAAGGAAGGAAGGAAGGAAGGAAGGAAGGAAATTTCTTCTTTCTTTGTAGTGTCTTCTTTTTATCATGGGCCACAGCCAGGTAAGGCCCAGAAGACAAGGCCCCTTCTGTAACCCAAGGACTATAACTCCAGGCCTTAGGAGGTGCTCATAAACTGATAAACTGATGCAGGAACTGAACGGAGGGAAGGAAGGAGCTCCTGAAGCTCTGGTGAGTGCAGCCAGTGAAACTCAGGTGCCCTCTTCCTCCAGGCGAGGAGTAGCTCAGGACCACTATCCTATAACTCCCCCAGCCTGAGGTCTGCCCAGTTCCCTACCAGATCTCTAGAGGTGAGGACAGCACCTGGCAGCACAGGAGCTCAATCAGTGCTAGATGAAGAATCAAATAATCAATCAACAAAGGAACAGAGCAAAAATTTCAAAGTCCAGAAAAAAGCAAACAAGAATCATTTCTTCAAGGACAGGGATGCAAACAAATGTCCACAGTCCAAGTAGGCAATGAGAATCAGCAATGTGGCCATCGGGGGAAGTGATAGGAACTCCATGGATATGGCCACTTCCCCGTTCTGCCCTGGCTGTCTGACAGGCAGGAATGAGGGCTCAGGGTCACTAGAGATCCCCATTTTTCAAGAGAACCAGGAGTCTGAGATTTTTGAGCAATTAAATTTGAGTTTTTCCCTTCCACGGGAACAGTTGTGACAAATGGTCTGAAGCCAACTTGCAGATGCCAGTTCAGTCTTAAGCTTCAGAAACATTAGGGCACCAACTCTCCTCATTTCATGTTTTTGTTGGAAAAAAAGAGTGAGTCAGCAGAACAGGAGTGTCCAGAACCATGCTCACATGTCCCCCCAAAGTGGTCTCTGGGTCCAAACATTCCATCATGGAGGGGCTGTGCCGTCTCCCAGCAGTCTTACAGAACAGGCCCCTCTCAGCTCCTAAAAGCGTGCATCCTGGGGGTTCCCCAGGATACCTGGCCCCTCACTCCAGTCTCCTCCCCTCATGGCAGGCCCCTCTGGAACTCAGACTGTCTTGATCCACCATGGGCACTTGGGACAGCCAGAGGTGAAGCTTGCCTTTTTGTATCCCTATGAGGTGGCATGTCCTCTGGATGACTAGGCGAAGCACTGAAGAAGAGCTACGACAGAGGTGGGAAGATCTGCCAGAGGGGGAAGAGCCCTGCTTGCCAAGAGGCCGGATGCACCAGTCTTGGGGCTGTGAGGGGTATATAAACACCTTCCTGTTCACTCAAAAACCCCCAGTCCCCTAAACCCTGAGGAGTAGGAACTATTTTCAGAGGGCAGAAAGGCAAGCATGTTTCACTGTTTCTGTTGCTTCCAGGCATCAAAGTTGGCACAACTCAAATAGCAGCATGTTTGTAGGGTGTCGGGCTCTGCAAAGACCTGAGACCAGTCCCTTCAACAAAGGACCTCTCCTTCCAATCACACACTGCTCTGAGACTTAACAGCAGGAGCACTTGGAAAGTGCCGGTAGGGGCTGTGGCAGGGGCTCACCGGTAGAGTGCGCGCCTAGCACATGCAAGGCGCTGGGTTTGATCCTCAGCACCACATAAAAATAAATAAAGGTGTTGTCTCCAACTATGACTAAATATATATATATATCTTTTTTTTTTAAAAAAAAGAAAGTGCCAGTAGGCACCAGGCATAGAAGCACACACCTATAATCCCAGTGATGCAGGAGTCTGAGACCCAAGGAGTTAGAATTCAAGGCCAGCCTCAGCAACTTAGTGAGACCCTGTTTCAAAAACAAAATAAATTGGGGCTGGGGATGTGGCTCAAGCGGTAGCGCGCTCGCCTGGCATGCGTGCGGCCCGGGTTCGATCCTCAGCACCACATACCAACAAAGATGTGTCCGCCAACTAAAAAATAAATATTAAAAATTCTCTCTTTCTCCTCTCTCACTCTCTCTAAAAAATAAATAAATAAATAAATAAAAATTAAAAAAAAAAAAACAACAAAATAAATTAAAAAAAGAAAACCCTGGGGCTGGGGTTGTGGCTCAGCAGTAGAGCCCTCACCTAGAGTGTGCAAGGCCCTGGGTTCAATCCTCAGCACCACATAAAAATAAATAAATAAAACAAAGGTATTGTGTCCAACTACAACTAAAAAATAAATATTAAAAAGAAAGAAAGAAAACTCCAACAGAAGTCCTAACAGAAAAGTTTATCAAAATGCAAAGCGAGGGCTGGGGTGGTAGCTCAGCGGTAGAGCGCTCACCTGGCATGTGTGAGGCCCTGGGTTTGATCCTAAGCACTACTTAAAAATAAATAAATAAAATAGAGGTATTGCGTTCAAGTATAAATAAAAAATAATTTTTAAAAAAAATGCAAAGCAAGCTGGCTGCAGTGGCACACACCTGTAATCTCATTGGCGAGGGAGGCTGAGGCAGGAAGACTGCAAATCAAAGCCAGCCTCAGCAATTTAGATAGGCCCTAAGCAACTTAGTGAGACCCTGTCTCAAAATAAAAAGTAAAAATGGCTGGGGATGTAGCTCAGTGGTTAAGTGCCTTTGGCTTCAATTCCTGGTACCACATACACACACAAAAAAGTGAAATTCACCTGTAACAACCAAAATCACCAGAAAGGTTAACTTTCACTCACTCCAGGAGTGGCCCAACTTTCCTCAGCAGCTGTGTACAGACCATAGGAAAAGATCTGTAAGAGGGCTGGATCTCCTGTCAGCTCCATACCTATGACCCTCAATACCCAGATGATATGCCATACCTGGTCTTGTTGACCTCAGAACTTTACCATCTGGCTAATTCTCACCAAATACATCTTCCTCCTGCCCTTTCCACCGCCCCTGACCAGCTCCTTCCACTCAATCCTCTTTTCTCCCTTTCTACTGAGATATCCCACACTTCTCTTCGGAGCCTCACACTGTCCCTTTCAGAGCTTTTCTCACTCCTTAGCTACTAAGGCTCCTTACCTAGGCCCCAGCTGCCCTTTCTTGCAGCCTGGCAGCCCAGGAATTACTAGGTCAGCTCCCCACATAGGCTTCTGAGGACAGGCACTTACTGGGTTTTGCACCTACTATAGCCCATAGCAGAGGTGTGTCCAGAGAAGGCCTAAGGACACTCGAGGTAAAATGGACTGGTAGAAGAGATGCTCATTAAGGCTCATGTCATTCTGAGCTATGGAAAACAAACCATGGGTTGACACATAATTTTCACTTTCTTCTATTTACTTTTCTATGATTACCAAGTTTTAAACAATAAACATAACAGTCTGACAATCAAAATCCAGTTAATATTATTTTTAAGTATACTATACAAGTTTTCCAACAGTGCCATTCTGATGAGACACTATACTAGGAGTTCCTGAGAAATGCTGCACAGATGAACCAAAGATATTTCTGGACCAGCACGTGTGCAGGAAAGCGACTCATGGTCACCAGGCAAGGCCCTGGGGCTGGAGAACAGTGAGAAGCATACCCCAGAAATAGCACCTGAAACCAAGGGCCCCACTCCTGAGAAGGGTGCCCTAGGTTTTTGATCAGAGGGCCAGGCATGCTGTTCCCATTGCTGGGTTGAACCTCTCTGAATTCATAAGACTGGGACCATATTCTCTTTCACAGAGAACCTCAAAGATTTAATAAGCCACACATTCAAGGGGCTGAGCATAGAGCCGGATATATAGCAAACCCTTAATAAAGGCTACAAAAATTTCCTTCCTGTGCTTAAACCGCAGGCTGCAAAAGTTGCATTGCCTTCTGGGTCTGCTGCAGAGATGCATGCCAGAAAAGTGTTCCGATTCAACCTGGAAAACATCACCGAATGCCACTGACCCCTTCTCAGCCGCCTGAAGTGTGCCCTGCATAAGCAGCTGCCAAGCTGAACAGGTATTTGGGCTCTAACAACCAGACGTGGTCCCAACACAGGAGCCTTGAACCGCTGCCTACTGCAGTGTGCACCCGAGGATTGTGCCCAGCAAGGTGTCGTCGCCTAATTAATCCCTGGGCCCCATGTGCACACCAGTAATTGACTTTTTGGAGAGCTATTCCCGGCACGGCACTGGTGAAACCCAAGCAATCAGAAGGCAACTCCCCAAGATCTCCAGGAACACACAAAGAGAGGAGGTCTGCACCAAGACCCACCACCATCCCCAGGCCCCTGCCTCCCCGCAGGTCCTGCTCGCCGAGCTGGGCTTGGGACCGCAGGGCAAGTCGGGTGCGCCTGGAAACCGCCTCAACACGTCCAGTCTGCCCCTTTGAAGCCGCCGAAGCTGCCAGCTCCGGTTAAATTTAAACTCCAGGCTCAATAGCAATGACACGTTTCGCCGCCCGGCCGCGTCCCCCTCCCAGCCACCAGCTCGCGCCCGCCCGCGCTCCGGCCGCCTTCCGAGGCCCCTGCCGCGGGGTCCCCGCGCCCGCCGGCTCCGGACGCGCGGGCAGCGCCCGGCCCAAGATGGCCCTGCCGCCCGGGGCCGCGCGGCCTGTGGGGCGCCACCGGGAGCACCGCCCGCGCGCACGAGGCCCCGCGGGGCGCGCCGCCCGCCTCACCTGCTTTCTCGAGCTTGCCGGACATTTCCGGGCTGCGCCGGAGGCCGAGGCCGCCGCTCATCGGGCCCGGGCCGGGGCGCCGCGGGGCGACAGGTCGGCGCGCCCTGGCTCGCCTCGGCCCTGGCTCGCCGCGCCTCAGGCCCGCGCCGGCATGGTGGGCTCCGCGCGGCCACGGCCCCCGCTCGCCGCCCGCGCTGCAGCCCGCCCGGGCCGCCGCTCCGCCGCTCCGCCGTCGGCCCGCAGCCCGCGCGCCCGCCCGCCGCTCCCGGCCCGCGAGCCGGCCGCAGCGCCGCGCCGCCGCCGCCGCCGCCGCCCGCCCGGCCTGGGCCGCGGCCACGGCGCCACCTGCCGGAAGCCCGCGCGCCGCCGGCCGCGCAGCGCCCCCTGCGGGCCCGGAGCCGTCCGGGAGCCGGCCAGCGCCACCCTCCCGGGACGCAGCGCCCCCTGCCGGCCTGGAGTCCCGGCGCCGGGCCTGGAACCGCCCCTTGCTGGGCAGGCTCCACCCCAGAACCAGAGAACTGGGCCTGGGGCCCACACCCACACCACAGGACCCAGTGCCTTCCACGTCCCCAGCCCGGCTTGCCCACCACCTTTTCACCCCAGAACCTGGGACTCCACTGCCCCATTCCCATCATCCGAGATTCTGCAGGCCAGAGGCTCCACACCAAGGGCTGGGACTGCCCCTGACCTGGACTCAATCTATGCCATCTGGGGACCCGACACCACCAGAGACACAGCCCCCTCCCTAACTGGAGCCTCAATACCAAGGCCTGGCGGCGACGTCCTACCAGACCAGTCTCCCCGCCAGGGAACATCCCAGGATGCTAAGCATTACGTGCCCAGCCTGATCATCCACCCCCCACCTGCCGTGGGACCCAGCGGGCCTGCCTATCCTGCTGTTTCACACTCCTCTGGGAACCCTGGGATTCAGCTGGAGACCTTTCCTAGTGCCAATGGGTTTATTAAAAGTCATTCATCTAAGGTTTAAAGAACTTACCAGGGCTAGAAGAGTCAATGGTGTCAGGTGGTGTGAACACGAATGATCCTTCCAGGGTCCACACTTTTTTGTGGAATCAAAGATAAATTGTATCAAGCAAGTCTTAAATAACACTGCGTTTTAGTAGCATGAGGGATGTTCAAATGTTGGCAAATCTGCTCCTTGATCACTGTTTTTATCTCAAGATGGAAGACAAATAAGTAGCACAGAACCAACTTCCCAAGTTTCCCTCCTGTTTCCCTCAAAATACACAAATTAAATAAGAGAGTGATGGGGACAGGATTTGGGTGTAGATTCACTTCCCTTTTCAAACTGATGTTGGCCACTCTGAGCCAGGGTGGCCCTGGCTCTGCTGTCTTAGCAGCCACATCACCAGGCAAAATTAGTCTGTGATTCAAGCCCACCTTCCCAACACTCCCAAGGTTGTGCCAGCCTTATTGGATTCTGAGCTGAGAAGGGCCAGTATTTCAAGTCCAAAATCCTCGTCCAAACCCAGCTTACCGAGGTCTGAAGCCATGGCACTGATCCTCTGTGTGGCCATCTCTCCACACGGCCCCAAAGGACAAAGTTGGGTACCCACAGTCCTAGGCTTGTCACCTGCCCCCCCTCAATTCCAAAGGACAAAGAGGGTCTCTTTCTCGATAGTTCCAAAAAGAGCTTCATGGGGGACTCTCATTAGCCCCTTTGAATCACATGCCTGTCCCTCAGCCAGTCCCTACCAGTGAGGGACTAACCATGTAAACTAACCAGACCTAGGAATCATGCCAGAGGAGGTCAAAGACCCAGCAGCTGGGAGAGGGAGAGGGTGTTTGCTCCAGGCCAGACCATCACAGGAGATGCTGGGGATAGAAACTGGGGCCTTGCAGATGCTAAGTGTGTGCTCTGCCACAAGCTACACCTCCTGCCCAGGGACTGTTTGTACCTGAGGGTTTTTAATTTATGAAGGTGATTGGTGACACTGAAGTAAGATTCATTATGTTTTCCGGGAGAAGGGAGCACCCCACACCTCGCCACACAGGGCCCCACGAGGAGCACTGGGTTTAACTAGGAGACACACCAGGTGGAGATCCCAGGCTAGGGCCTTTGCTGGGGCTTTCATGAGAAAAGCTCAGCAGCGCAGAGCGAATGGTGAGGGTTGGCTGGTTGAGTCAACCCCGTGGGCTCTAGGCTCTGGGGATATCTCTGGTTGCCTAGTGTCCAGCCCTGAGGTCAGGAAAACATTGACTTGGTGTGAGAGTTGCACAGGAAGTAAGCAGGGCTACAGATGGGTAACACTATGTTTTGTTGTTGTTTGGTAGTGGTGGGAATGGACCCCAGCCTGCCAAAAAATGCTGTCCCACTGAGCTTCACCCCAGCCCTGGGGCTAGAGACTTGGGATGGTTGTTAAATGAAAGATATGCTCCCTTGGCTGTGCTAAGAACCTGCTAGCCCCAGGATGGACAATTCCTCCCTGGCCAGCAAAATTGTTAACATGTCAAAATATCCTAGGATACAGAAAATGAAAAATATTATTATTGTCAGGGCTGTGCGGGGACTGTGTGCTGCAGCGCCAGCTCCAGCAGGGGGACGGACCCACTGGCTCCGCAGGGGTGCTGTTGGCCAGCCTCCCAGCATTCCAGGGAAGTCCCGACCCGGCCACTGCAGGGCCATTGCTCTCTGTTTGCAAACACTTAGCTATTCAGACAACAAGAATTCATGAGACTTGGATGGATGACAGCCAGGGTGGGCTGGTGGCCCTGGGACTCATCTCAGCTTCACTTGCTGGGGATCCTTTTTCTTGCACCTGCAGGATCTCCCAGACTAACCCCCCCCGCCCCCCTCCCTGGACAGAGTATTGGTATTGGTTCATTACACTGACATCATCACAGATCAGAGAGCAAGTGGGATCCATTAGGAACACTGACACTTCCTCAGGGCTGCCTGGGGCTGACAGGGCTCAGACACTGTTTCAACCCTCACAGTAAATTCAGAAAGTAGGTCCGGATCTAGGAGTGTCTCTCTGGTCAGTGCTAGAGATACCACCTTAATAATGTTGAGGAAAAGGCGAATTTGTTGAAGCACACAGGGGTGCCTCTTGGGTAGAATGGAAGGGCAGGAAGCACAAACTTCACCAGGAGCTGGGGGGTCACTCCTCCACAAAACCTGACCTCTTCTTCTCCCCTCTCAGACAACAGAGCAGAACCACTGACTATGCTCAATCCCAAACCGATCTTCCAGGAGAGATGATCTGACTGGCTTAGCTTCAGTCGTGGTGACCTTAGGTCCAGTTGGGTGTGAGCAGGTGGGTGGGGTTTCAGCTGCTAGGTTACAGTTCTGAACAGGGGAGGGCGTAGACTAGGTGGGCTCCTCTGTTCTCTACAGCTAATATTAGCCCCACTTGGCTGAGTGGGTCACAAAGACATATCTAGATCTGGAATCATGCAGATGAACCTGCTCCAGGATCGTGTTTTAAGCACATTGCTACAAATTCTCTAACCTAAAATCTAAATGTACCCCACAGTGTTTTACCTGTATATTTGATCTTGCCTTCTGTTTAATTCAGTTTCATAGATTGTATGACCTTATGCAAAAAACTAACAAGCCCTGTGTCCTGGTCTCCAGGAGCTTCAAGGAAACTCAAGGATAGAAATCTCAAGTCCCAGAGAGCAAGTGGATGGGGGAGGGGACACCCACTATGCTGTCTGGGGTGCAGATATTCATTTCAGGTTGGAGCATCAGGAAAGGCTAAATAGAGAAGATAGCTGTTTTAGCAACTTTAAATGGGGTTCACAATTTCATATTTTCATTGAGTTTTTCTTTAATTTTTTGTAGTTGTAGATGGACAGCATACCTTTATTTTATTTGTTTATTTTTATGTGGTTCCGAGGATCGGACCCCGTGTCTCACGTGTGCTAGGCAAGCACTCTGCTGCTGAGCCCCAGCCCCAGCCCCAGACGAGCACTGAGTTTTACTTGTTATTCATTATGGAGAGCTAGAAGCCCCCCATCTCTCCAAGCCCCAGGCATGCAAACAGCTCTGTCCTGATCTAGTGTCAGCATTTAGGAAATTGGAAAGGTGTCCACAGATGTTCTCAAAAAGGCCAAGACAGATGTCTGGGTCACCCTTCCACCAACTAAATGTGGGACCCTCCAGACCAGTCCTAGCAGAGTAGCAGCAGACTGGCTCTGGGGTAACTTGGCCTTTTCTTCCATCTGTAGGGATATGGGCCAGTTAATACAGCTAATAGATCTCTCTCTCTCTCTCTCTCTCTCTCTCTCTCTCTCTCTCTCTCTCAGTGTTTCAAAAGTTGGTATGAAACAGACATTTTCAATAATGACTCATAAGGTAACCACAGCCTTTTTTGGGGGAGGACTCGGGTGGAACCTGGAGCCTCGTGCATGGTCAGCAGGTGTTCCACACTGAGCTGCACCCCATCCCAAGCAACTGCACCCTTG
Organism: Urocitellus parryii; assembly: GCF_045843805.1. Taxonomy (NCBI): domain Eukaryota; kingdom Metazoa; phylum Chordata; class Mammalia; order Rodentia; family Sciuridae; genus Urocitellus; species Urocitellus parryii. Next base: position 207,009,070 of record NC_135534.1, read on the forward strand.
AAGATCAGGTTTACATGGGGTTTCTGGAGTCCCAAAATGAAATTGAGGGACCAATGATATTTATAATAGTGCTGAAGAGAATAAAATACTTATGAATAAAACTAATCAAAGAGGTAAATGACTTGTACACTGAAAACTGCAAAATACTTCTGAAGGAAATGAAAGGAGACACAAATTAAGGGAAAGATAGCCATGTTCATCTTTTGGAAGATTTAATTGTGATAAGATGTAAAGGTGATGTCAATGTCAAAATGATCTACATATCTAAGTTACTTTCTTTCAAAATCCAATGATGTTTTTTCAGAGCTAGAAAAACTCACTCTAAAATCCACATGGAGTCTCAAAGGATGCTGTCTTAGTCTGCCTCATGTTGCAGTAACTTATACAGAATGGGTACTTCATAAGTAAAAGAGCTTTATTTCTTTTCATTGATGTATTTTGGTGCTGGGAATCGAGCCCAGGACTTGTGCATGCTAGGCAAGCACTCCATGGATGTTGAGAGCCACAGCTGAAGGAGCCCCAGCTGACAGCTGATGATTGGCTCACAGCGGCCCCAGCAAACTTCCAGCTGCCAGCTGATTGGCTCCTCTACAGTGATGCTCATTGGGCTGTTTCCCCACCCTTTCAGACCATGAAGCTGCTCATTGGGGGACTTTTTTGGCTCCGCCCACGTGACCCAGCCAATCGGCCTCAAGAGCAGGAGAGTGGGGGGGTTGAGAGGCTTGTGGGAAGCTGTTGGTGGCAGTTGGGCTCTGAGGGTTTTCCTAAAGAGCTCGTGTGGTGCAGCGTGTGTGTTCTAAAAATAAAGTTCATTTCTGCTTGACAAGTGGCTCCTGAATTGTGCCCAGCCAGACTGCGGCATTTGGTGGCCCACATGGGGGAACGACTGAGGGTAAGTGATAAGGTAAACTGCTGGCCCCTGAGGGCAGGGTGAGAGGATGGGGAGCCATTTTAAGATTCTTCTTTCGTTTTGTTTCGCTTTTGTTTTAAGTTGCCTGTCTCTGGAGATGAGTGAGACGGAAGAAAAACCGCTCACATCTGAGGAACAGATAGGGAGAAAGGACGGATGGACATTTCAGGAGGATAGAAAGGCTATAATGAATGTTTGTTGTTCCATTTTTGTTTCATTCTGTTTCAGTTTTGTTTGGCGTCATCTTGTTGGGTTGTATTACAGTAGAAATACAGGATCAGAAATTAGTAAGAAACAAACTGAAAGAGTGTTAAGTAAATTGTTAGAGGAAGGAGGCATCCCAGTAAAATCAAGAGCAGTCAGGGCATACGTTGATATAATACAAAAATGTAGCCCATGGCTTTTTAAGGAGGAGTTGTTAAATATATCACAATGGAACCATCATGGTGAAGATTTAAGGGAAAAGGAAAAGAAAAGCCCAGGAACTCTGCCAGTTGGCACATTGCCATTGTGGACGTTCGTATCTTGTTTGCTTAGTCCAAAGCCTTCAGTTCAGACAATGGTAGAGGAAGGAGAAGACATATTGATTCAAGTAAAAGAGAAGGTCTCTCGAGCTAGTCAGACAGGAAGAAAGTTTAGAGAAGAAAAAGCCATCAGGGGAAAAGTTACAACAGGAGACTGCTACTAACACCTTTCTATCACCAGAGGGCGTAAGTGTCCAACAACAGCGCCACCTCCATATGCTGGGAGGCCCCCAACCCCTATAGTTGATAGATGGGATCCTGAGACAGGACCTCAAAGATTAGCATGCTCTGTATTTGAACAGTCAGGAGGGCAGCAAATTCACCATGTTTTAGATTTCAAAACAGTGAGACTGTAACAACCTATGGTCCTCAAGCACCCTTCACTGTAAACATGGTCGAATCCATTAACAACTTGAACATGACGCCAGCAGATTGGACTAGTATGTGTAAAGCTGTGCTAAATGGAGGGCAATACCTGTTATGGAAGGTTGCCAATGAGGAATTTTGCAAGGAGACGGCTAGGCGAAATGCAGCACCTGGTTATCCTCAGAGAAATTTAGATATGTTGTTGGGAAAGGGACCTTATGAAGGTCAGCAGCAACAAATTGCATATGATCCTGGTGTATACTCACAAATTGCTTCAGATGCGGTTAGGGCATGGAAGACTTTACAAGGACATGGAGGTTTACAAGGTCAATTATCTAAGGTAATACAAGGAGCTAATGAACCTTACGCTGAATTTGTAGATAGGCTTATTCAAACAGCTACCAGAGTTTTGAGGAATACAGAACAAGCAATGCCATTATTAAAACAACTGGCTTATGAGCAAGCAAGTCGTTGGTGCAGAGAGGTCATTAGACCATGGAAACATGAAGATTTAAACACATATATTAAATTATGTAGAGACATTAATGAACAAGGGCAAGTCTTGGCAGCTGCAGTACAACAGGCTTTAGATGCCAGGCCAAAAACATGCTACAATTGTGAACAAACAGGACATTTTAAAAGGAATTGCCCCATAGAAGGAGGGTTTAACAATACTAGGTATCAAAGGGGTAGAATACCAGGTATTTGCCCAGGATGCCGTGGAAGGAGAACAGCAGCCAATTTGGATTCCAGAGAGATTAACTAAGGTCCTGACCCAGTGATTGTCTGGAGTCGGGGGTCTATTTGTGTGTTTCCACAGGGAGAACAGCAGCCGATTTGGATTCCAGAGAGACTAACTAAAGCAATTTCTACAGACCAAAAAGAAGATGATTTGGCTCAAATCCATAACAGCTGATATCCAGAACTCCAGTTTGGCTATCCTTACATCTGAGACAGTGGTTCTCCCACACCTGGAGGCTAATGAAACCAGGATGCTTTTTTCAATATCTATTTTATTATTGCCCTTTCCCACATCATGAAGTTCTATTTTGTTTTTTGAGCTCATACAAACCTAGGTTAATGTTTTGCTGATCAGTTCTATTTTTTGACTATAGAGTTTTTAAACATTGCAATGGAGATTTCACCTGTAAAAAGTTATAAGGCCTTTACTATTATGTTATGTGTTGTATGTATTATATTATGTGTGCACACTTGTGTTTTGTGTTGTATGTTTGTATGTACGTATGTCCATATATCATATATGATGAGCGTTCATGAAAAAATGGATCCAAATATTGTTTTTTCTATTCACGTGATTTAAACGGTTTAATTTAAATTGAGTAAACAGCTGTTGAGGATTGTTTTAATATGTGAACAAAAAAGGAGGTTAACAGGTCTGTTTGTTTACTTTCACCTTTCCTTTTCATTATATTTAATAATTCTGTTCAGGATAATGTAAATTGTTCAGAAAATTGTTTTCTTTTAGTGCCTGATGGAATGTTACATAATTTTTTTCTTTAGCCACTATTGCCAGCAATAGTGAGGCAAAGAATCTCACCTCCCCGCTGGCACAAAGGCCTATCCACAGGTGTGGCTGTATGCTGGACAGGTAGTCAATGACGGGTAAGATCCAATTGCAATGGTACCAACCTAAGACAGGAGGCTGACGCCTTGAGGTCAGCTCATCCGATGATGGGTAAGAACCATATGTAGGATTGGACAACCTAAGACAGGCATGGTCCTTAAGCCACATGCTTGTTGTTTAAACAGAGAGGGGGAGATGTTGAGAGCCACAGCGGAAGGGGCCCCAGCAAACTTCCAGCTGCCAGCTGATTGGCTCCTCTGCAGTGATGCTCATTGGGCTGTTTCCCCGCCCTTTCAGACCAAGAAGCTGCTCATTGGGGGACTTTTTTTGGCTCCGCCCACATGACCCAGCCAATCGGCCTCAAGAGCAGGAGAGTGGGGGGGTTGAGAGGCTTGTGGGAAGCCGGTGATGGCAGTTGGGCTCTGAGGGAATTCCTGAAGAGCTCGTGTGGTGCGGCGTGTGTGTTCTAAAAATAAAGTTCGTTTCTGCTTAACAAGTGGCTCGTGAATTGTGCCCAGCCAGACTGTGGCACATGGATCTGCACCAGCAGCCCTAAGAAGCTGGTTTGGCTCATGTTTCTGGAACCTGAAAAGCCCCACATCTGGTGAGGGCTCCTGCTGTCATAGCATGAAGGGTGGCATCACAGCAGGAAGGCCTGCAGAGGCCACAGGCTGGGGTGGCCTTGCTTTCCTACTGATGCCCTTGCAGGATCCGACAAGGTCCTCCAAGACCTCGCTGTGGTAGTGCCCCTAACCCAGTGCCCTGCCACCAGGCTGCCCTCTGAAAGTCTCCACCACTCCTCAACACTGTGCCATTGAGGACCAAGCTCCCAGCATAGGAACCTTCAGGGGGAAAACCACAGGAGAACCACCCAAAAAACAAATGATCTGAAAAAAGAAAAGAAAACAAAACACAGTTGGGGAATTTCAGTTTCCTTATTTCAAAACTTACTACAAAGCTAGAAGAATCAGAACAATGGAGGATTGTGGGATAGTTCAGTGGTGGAGCACTTGCCTGACCTGCAGGAGGCCCTGGGTTTGGGCCTCAGAATTGGAAGAAAAAAGGAAGACATGTAGACCAATGGGAAGGGACAGAAACCCCACAAATAAACACATGTATACTTAAATCGTTTTTTAAAAATATTTTTATTTGTTGATGTACCTTTATTATTTATTCATATGTAGTACTGAGGATCGCACCTAGTGCCTTACATATGCAAGGCAAGCGCTCTGCCACTGAGCCGCAACCCCAGCCCCCTTAAATGATTTTTGATGAGGTGCAAGACCATTCAGTGAAAAAAGACAGTCTTTTCAACCAGTGGAGCTGTGAGAACTGGTCATTGACATACAAAAGATTGAGGGGGAACTCATACCCAACACCAGAGATAAAAATTAACTCAAGCTGAACACCATGACTCACGCTCTCATTAGGATATGGCTGCATTTTTTTTAAAAAAATTGGTACTGGGATTGAACCCAGGGGTGCTTAGCCATTGAGCAACATCCCCAAAACTTTATTTTTTTATTTTGAGACAGGGTCTCACTAAGTTGCTGAGTCTGGCTTTGAACTTGTGATCCTCCTGCCTCAGCCTCCTGAACCTCTGGAATTACAGGCATGCACCACTGTGCTCAGTAATAGGGTTTAATAAAACAAAACAAAACAAAACACCCCAGAAAATGACCAGGGTTGACAATGGAAGCCTCCTGCAATGTTGGCAGGGATGTAAAACGGAGCAGCCACAGTGGAAAAGAGAATAGCAATTCCTCCGAAAAACTGAAAATAGAGCCACCTTATGATCGCGAAGCTCCCCTTCAAAAGCGTTGCCTGCAGACTCAAGGGGTGCTGGTGCACCCTGAGTAGCAGCACTGTTTGCAGTAGCCAGAACATGGGAGCAACCCAGGTGAAGGCCTGAGTAAAACGTGGCCTGAGGTTCGATGGGGTGGTGCTCAGCCTTAGGAAGTTCTGACGCCCGCTCCAACAGCTTGAAGCTGTAGGACATTATGCTGAGTGGAATGATCCAGTCGCAAAAAGACAAATGCTCTGTGATTCCACTTACAGGAGGTGCTTGGAGCACCTAAAACAAAGAGGAAGTAGGGTGGAGGGTGCGGGGGCGGGGCCCAGTCTGAGGGGTCAGGGTCAGCGTTGGGGGTGTGTGGAGGGAGGCTGGTGATGGCTGCAGACAGTAGTGAGTGTAGTCAATGCTGCTGTATTGTGCGCTCAAACAGTTAAGCTGGTAAAAAACGGGTGGGGGGATGAGATATTAGCCCCACAGCTGATGCCTGCCAGCGTGAGAGCCCTGGGTGCTATCGTTTTCCTCAAACAAGTCGGCAAACACCACAGGTGGCCTGATGAATGGGGAACGGTGTAAGAAGTGAAGAGTGTCTGGCAAACCCTGCCAGCACACACCCACACGTGCAACTCGTCTGCCCCCTAGTGAGCATTCAGAATTCTGCACTCTTTCCCTGAAAGTCTACTATCATCTGGCGGATGCTCCCCTTCCATGCTGGCATTGAACTCCTGGACTCCAGTGATCCTCCTGCCTTTGTCCCCTGAGTAGTTGGGACTACAGGGACAAGCCACCACATCCAGCTGCAAATTTTTAAGTCATTAAACCTCATAGGAAACATGTTTGCATCATTAAAAAAATGAAATCATTCAGATGTATAAAATAAAAAGAGGCTCTACTGGATTTGCCACAGCAGTTTACCTGTCCTGTGAGATGCAGTCTACAACTCACATTTTTCATTAAACATATCCATCGAATATCTTTCATGCCATTACATATGGAGGTATTGTGTACTTTTAATAGCGAAGTTCTGACGCCTGTTTTTTTCCAACTATTTGTATAGACATATCAAAATGTGTTTAACCACTTTCTGGTGGGTACTTACATTGCATCCAGGTGTTTGTTTGTTTGTTTGTTTGATTGATTGATTTGGTACCAGGGATTGAACTCAGGGGGCACTCAACCACTGAGCCACATCCCAGCCCTATTTTGTATTTTATCAGAGACAGGGTCTCACTGAGTTGCTTAATGCCTCACTTTGGCTGAGGCTGGCTTTGAACTCGCAATCTTTCTGCCTCAGCCTCCCAAGCTACTGGGATTACAGGTGTGTGCTACTGTGTCCGGCTGCATCCAGTTTTTGACATTGTAAACAAAATGGTGGCAATTATAGTGATCAGGGCGTCCTGTGCAGCTAATATTTCTCTACTGGATTTCTCTACTGGATTTGCCATAGCAGTAGTAGGTTATACACTATTGTTTTAGATAAGGAGACACAAAGAAACACAATAGCCTGGGTGGTGCAGAAGGATCTGGAATAATTGCATTCAGAGAGAGAATAGAGCCAAGTTCCTCCTAGCCTCTCTCCTTACTAAGCAACCTCGTACAAGTCTCACTCTTCTAGGCCTCAGTTTATTCACCTGGGAAATAGCATAAAAAAGCAGGGTTGTGAGGGCCTCATAAGGTGACTAAAGTGACCAAGGTTCAATACAGCAATGTCCATGTGTGGTTAGCACAGGCCCCGCCCAGTGCGAATCCTCCCTAGTTGAAAAAAGTGGGCTGCGTGAGGTAGTGGAGACCGCACCCCCTCCCACCCAAAGCAACAATGACAACTGAAAAGTACGCCAGACCATAGCTTTCAAGACACTGGACCTCAGGCAATAAAATTCACAGTGACCCCGGGGAGGGATGGAAATGCGGTGAGACAGGACTGACCCCAGCTCATGTCTGGACAGGCAGGGGTGGGTCCCAGCGGGGCCTGGTAGACGCACAGAGCTGAGAGCCCAGGAAGACCAGGTGGTGTGCGGTCAGGGTGCTGGGAGGAGAGGGCTGCAGGGCTGCCCCTGGAAAGCCCAGGGTGGGGCACAAGCAGGTGTCTGCCTCCTGGGGCCACCTGCTCCCAGAAGGAGGGAAGGAGCTGGTCATGTGTGGCCTCCTGCTCCTTCAAATTCCCCAACAGATGGACCCCAGGGGTGGGTGACACACAGAGAGGCCAGGGTGTCCTGCTCCCTCCAGCGAGAAGGAAAGTGTGGGGGTAGGAGCGCCCCAGCAGCCTCTCGGCCCTCCCCAGCTGTGCCGTCTCTAGGGCGCCCTGAAGCTCTGGTCTGCCCAGAGTTTTCTCCCAGCTGGTGCAGGACCCTCATGCTCCCTGAGAGTCTGCACCCTGCTGTTCCAGTCGGCCTCTCCCCGCGTGGCCGGGTGTCTCGCTCACGGTGCAGGGGGCTGGGCACGTTGCACTTGGCACATGGGTTCTGGCCTCTAAGATGGAGAGCAGAGCGACCAGGCTGGCCTCTCTTCCATCCCTGAGTTCTGTAAATCAGAGTGGGAGCAGGAGCAGGAGACAGAAATGTGGGAGGCAGGCGGGGCAGGGCCTGCCCTTACGAAGGGCAGAAGTTCATGACCAGGGACTCCATGGGGCCTGAGGCGAGTGGCCGAGTCAACACCCTATTGGACAGGGGCGCATGAACAGCAGGTGCCCTGGTGTGATGGACTCAGAGACCCACTTCCTTACAACCTCCAGCTGATGGTGTTCAAGGCCACCTTACTCCCCCTAACCTGTCCCACAAACCCGTAGGCCACAGCCACCAGCAGCAACGCTCCTTGGGACCCTCCCACCGCGGGAGCTCTGCTTTCCTCCCTCCCCCTCCCTCCCTCCCTCCTCCCTCCCTCCCTCCCTCCCTCCCCTCCTCCCTCCCTTCCTTCCTTCCTTCCTTCCTTCCTTCCTTCCTTCCTCCCTCCCTCCCTTCCTTCCTTCCTTCCTTCCTTCCTTCCTTCCTTCCTCCCTTTCCCTCCTTCCTTCCTTCCTTCCTTCCTTCCTCCCTCCCTCCCTCCCTCCCTCCCTTCCTTCCTTCCTTCCTTCCTTCCTTCCTTCCTTCCTCCCTTCCCTCCTTCCTTCCTTCCTTCCTTCCTTCCTTCCTTCCTTCCTTCCTCCCTTCCCTCCTTCCTTCCTTCCTTCCTTCCTTCCTTCCTTCCTTCCTTCCTTCCTTCCTTCCTACTTTAATAAATCCTGTTACTTTGCTCTCAACTTCCTGTCATAGAGCTCATTCTTGGAATTTGTAAGACAAACTATGGATCCTCCTGTTTCAAGAGCAGGTGTGGGGTCCCCCCACCCACCCCGATTCAGGGGAGGAGCAATAGACTGCACCTCTTTCTTCTCTTTTTTTTCTTTTCTTTTCTTTTTTTAGGGGGGGTGTACTTGGGATTGAACCCTGGGATGCTCTACCATTGAGCTATGCTCCCGCCCTTTTGATTTTTATTTTGAGACAGGGTCTCACTAAGCTGCCCCAGCTGGCCATTAACTGACAATCCTCTGGCCTCAGCCTCCCAAGCAGCTGGGATTGCAGGTGTGGCCACACACCTGGCTCAGATCACATCTTTTTTAGGTGTAGATGGACATTATTTAATTACGTGGTGCTGAGGATTGAACCCAGTGCCCCACATGAGATAGGCAAATGTTCTACCACTGAGCCACAACCCCAGCCCCCAGATCATACCTCTTGAGGGGACTAGGGCACAGTTGTGCCGAGGAGGACTGGCGGCGGGGTGGCGGGGGAGAGACTGTGATCACACTGTGAGCCCCTGCTGGGGTTTGGAAGTGGGTGGTCCCCAGAGGTGCAAGTGCTGGAAGCTCGTCCCCAGTATGAAGATGTGGTGGATCTTTGAGAGGCGAGGTCTAGTGGAAGCTGCTTAGGTCTTAGGAGGATTAATGCATCTCAGAGCAGTGGGTCAGGTACTGCAGGAGTGAATTAGTTCCCAAGAGTGATTGTTACAAAAAAAAGCAAGCCCGCCCCCTCTCCACTCTCTTGATTCCTTACCCATACGCGGCCCCTTCTGCATGTGGCCATTTCCCTTTGTACTTCTGTGCCGTGTTGTGATGAAGCCCAGCGGCGCCAGTTTCCATGTCCCTCAAACTTTCCAACCATCAGAATTGTGAGCCAAATATACCTCTTTTCATTATAAAGTACAGCCTTCTGTATTTTGTTATAGCAACACAAGATGGACTAAGATAGCTTCATTGGACAATTGAGTTGCCGCAGCTGCTAGGGTTCCTGGCCCCCTCTGTGTGCCTCCATAAGGCTCAGACTTGATCCTAAGCCCATGACTTGTGGCCTGCCGAGCATTCCCCTGGGCCATCCTGTATGAATCAAAATGTTCATAACAACCCCAGAGTGGAAACAACCCAGATGTCCTTCCACAGGTGGATGGTGACACAGGCTGTGTTACATCCACACTGTGGAATACTACTTAGCAATAAAAAAAGAGGATCTATTGAGACATACAGGAACTCGGTTAAATCCCTAGGGAACTAAGGTCACACATCACACGGTTCCATTCCAATAAAATTCTTGAAATTGTAAAATTACAGAGCTAGAAAACAGATTGGTGGTTGTAGGGGGGAAGTGGTACTGCTCTAGAGGGAACGGAGAGGAGAGCCCTGGTGATGGAATGTTTTGCACCTTGTCTCTACCAAGGTCAGTATCCTGATGGTGACGAGTCCTGGTTTATAAGATGTCACCACTGGGTAAAGGGCACCAGGGATGGCTCTGGATTCATTCTTTCTTTCTTTCTTTCTTTCTTTCTTTCTTTCTTTCTTTCTTTCTTTCTTTCTTTCTTTCTCCTCCTCCTCCTTCTAAACTTTACCTATTTATTTATTTAACGTGGTGCTGAAGATCAAACCTAGTACCTCACACCTATTAGG